>NW_017306493.1:718307-735021 GCF_000935625.1 Nanorana parkeri
TTTTATTATTTTTTTTTTTTTTTATTATTTACATGTAAGCTTCATGGACAGCATTTGTACCAATCCAAAGACTAATTGTAACCACAATACTGTACACATATTGAATGGTAGTATCAAACTTGTTCATACCGTTTAAAATAAGACCAGTATCTACTGTATTTAGGCTAATTCCTGAGCTATATTGTATACTTCGGTGTGTTACTTCCCAAATATTGTATTTAAGAGCCATAAAATAGCTGTTTTTGTATGTGTCACAAATGCCAAGTGATAAGCCTATGAACTATGTTGGACTAAAGTTGTTCATGCATGGCCAAGTCTTTTATGCAGCTTATTAAAATACATGCTTGTTGTACAAATGATGTGCCATGAAAAGAAGCAATAAACTCCTGCAGGCCAATGTTTTTTCATGTTTTGAATGATTGAAATTATAGTTAACCTGTGCTGGGGCAAAGCATGGCTTCAAGTTAATGACCAACCCACCAGCTGCATACTTACTTATCTGTTCTTTACCCACAGATCTGTTTGACTACTGAAAGCAATGAGAAGAAAACTTGTGTAAGCCACAACTTGGAGCTTACACAGGGCTGAGGACTTTATTCTCACCTCCATGTTACAGAGCTGGGTGCCAGAGCCATGAATTGCCTAGCACCAGAACTGTCACATAGATTAAAGTGAAGTCTGTCACATGCACTCTATATCCAGAAGTACGAAGAATTTATCTTTGCTTCCAGTGGTCAAAGAAAATGTAAGGAAAGCAAATGGAAGGAAAATATATACTGCTGGCGAAGCTACCATTAAAGTAAATTTGGCACTTGGGTTGATTTTAAGAGACCATGCCAAAAAGTTTTTTAAAATTGTAGTATTTTAGTAAAAAATTAAATATTTTAAATACTCACTTGCAGTATTTTTGTTTTTTCTTTCCATTAATGATCTTTTATGAATATTTACTTATGAAAATATGAACAATTTATTTGTAATGTGACAGGGAAGGCACCTACACCAGGAAAAATTGATTCCCTAGCACAGCCATAGTTACTCTCTCCTTCCCTGTATGTCATTGCCCTCCCCTCTTCTGGGAGTGTCTAATTACTGTCTGTGCTGGCCCAGTTCCTTTGCCCCTCCCTCACTTCCCCACATATCCTTTTATTTAGCTGCCGGGGGAGGAGTAAAGAGGAATACTATAGTATAGTCACTTGATTGTGAGCTCTGAGTGTGCTGGGAATGCTGACTTTCCATCTATAATGGTTGTACCCAGCAGTAGTCTCAGGACTTTTGGATGTCTCCTGAAGGAAGGCTTTTACAAGTTAAAAAAAATGCATAAATTATGTTAAATGCACTTTTAATTTTATGGGTAGATTGTTGTTGAAATAAATAGTCTGGTGATAGGGTCTCTTTAAGTATGCTTTGCAACTGCAGAACCTAGCAGGTTTAACCTGAGCTGAAATGATGCACCTATAACACTGCACTAATATGTGTTCAGTGATACTAAAATCTGATTATTTACGCTGTCCCACAGTCAACTTACATTAAAGACTTCACTTTGACTGATGTGAGAACTATGTATTATGTACACAGAAGGGCTGGCTTCTGCCTGAGTTTAAAAAAAGCTCTGACATAATCGGATTGAGGGGGACCACCAAAGGGAGAGTGCTAACATTTAGTCACAGAAAACAGAATTTTTGCCATTGTAGCTGCCTTGGCTAAAGTGTAAAAACATAATAATATAAAACATAAATCTGCCACTCTATAGGCAGCCACATACCAATGGCTTTAACAGCCTTAGGCTGTTGGGGTGATCTGAAGATTGATGATTCCTTCTGCAATGCTACACATTTTTGTTGTTTGGGAACACTTTCAAATTATTTATACCTGATGATATAACTGTTATCACATGATATGCTGAATAGTAATCCCAGATATGGCTAAAACCATCAACTGGTCTATTTTTAAGCAAGTACTAGTGGACCATTTTAAAAGATCTCATCATTGAAAATATGGCAACTGCTGTTGTTCAGGCAATCCGAGGTCACAAATTGCTACAAATTGCTTACCTGAAAACTGCCTAATCTCATATGTAGTTGGTTTACTAAAGTAGCACAACGTGTTAACTTTGCAAAGTGAATGTTTACTTAGCAAAGTGGATTACCACTTAGTTTAGTGGATGGGGTGAAGCTGTGTTGACTTCAATCATCCTAATCAAGTAAAAATCCTGTTTTTAAAATGTCCCTTGTGCATGATTGGGGATTCAAAGTGAATGCAGCATGATCGCATTCACTGATCTAAGTGAAAATGTACTTTTTAAAGTTAAAACTTACTTTTGTAAAGTGAACATGCTCTGCTTCATTTTTAAATCAACCCCACTCTCTCAAGAAGAGCAGGTTTGGGGGACCAGTCTCGCAACTGATACTGGCGATAAGGGAGACGCCCATATCATGGATTAAAGGAAAACTATGGGGTTAGGGCTTTTCCCCATAGTTCTCCGAAGGGTAATGGGAGGCCACAAACTAGCGTCCTCCCATTACCCAAAGCTCAGCTCGCGGTATACTAAGACGCCGCAGCCGAAACGGATCCCAACAATTATGTCTGGATCCGCCCAGCTGCGTGAGTGACAGCTGGCTCTGCCTATCTAGAGGCAGAGCCAGCTGTACCCGCCCCCCCGTCCGTTCCGCCAGTCAGCGCTGGAGGATCGGACAGGGGAGGGGAGAATCCAGTCAATCCCCTGTCACGGCTCTCTGCAGTGACAGGATCGAGAAGTGAGCGAGGGCCAGGTATGTGTTCGCTCACTTCCCGATCTACTGAGCCGACCTGTGACAGTTTCATTGTCACAGGTTGGCTCAGATTATGAGGTGAGTGAAAAGCACTCACCTCATAATTCTCCTTTAAGGTAAATATTCCTCTATTAGATCATTCCCTAGAAAAACGAACATTATATTTTGCATCGCATTGGAAGTTTACAATGTGAAATATTGTATTTAGCCCCTAAATTAACTAAACTATAACTATAATTACTTCCCACAATGACAATTATTTTCAGCAAAGACAGCCAATAAGAAACTACAAATAACAGTTGATGCACATTCACAGTTTAAGTAAATAAAAATTGAATATTCATATTCTTTAAAATGTCCAGTTGTGACCTGTTCTCTTTAAGCAACACAGAAGCTTGACCTGTTTGCTGTCGGGCAACAATGTCTCCAAAAAACACAACAATAGATCTCTTCTCTATGCTTTATCTTCCTCTCAGTTACTCTATTGATCCACTCTCTGACCCAGAGGCTCTCTTTTCTATTGACCCTGAAGATGGAACTATCAGAACAAGCATTTCCTTGGACCGAGAGATCAAGAAAGAGCACAGTATCACTGTAACGGCTACTGAGAACGGTGAGCGAGATCATTTATAAACTTATCCAGTTTTAGAGGGGAAAGAAGGATCTTGTTGGAAGATTTCATAGCAACAGCAATTTTTTTTAGAATAACATTCCATAAATTGGGGCTTAATTCTGTTAATCTGTACATTTGGCAAACAAGCCAAACATATGATGTCATTAGCCATGTAAATGTTGTCAAAATGACTAGCCAGTTTACTATGCAGTTATGCCTCCGCTACCTGGCCATATTTTCAAGTGATGCAACCAGTCGAAGCATTGCTGATGATAATCATACAAAGTATGGGTATATAGCTGGTTCCAAATATTTACAAACAATTAGGGTCATGACCCTTGCCTACAAAAAATGAACATTCATTTCCATATGGATGTGCCACAGGGAAACATCTCCTAAGCCAAGGAGAAAGGTTGAGGTTGTGCATGCATGTCTCTGATCAGGTTGAGGTCAGTCAGTTCTTTTTGCTAGTCAGCCCTAGTTGATGTGTCCCCTGTTTGAGATTTAAATTTTCATAGCCAAATAAAGAAAAGTATCAAGCTACATATGCATATTTTGTTTGTACATGTCTTCAAACTCACAAACTGACACATTTCTCCTTTTGTGTTGTTTATTTATATATCATGTGTTGTTTTATGAATTTCTGTTGTGTGTTTTGTTTTGTCTTGGTGTTGTTGTTGTTTTCTTTTCTTTTTTTCTCTTTGTTGTGTCTCTGTGTTGTGTTTTTGTTTCAGACAGCCCCTCCCAGGTGTCACAAGTTGGCATTGTGATCCAGGTGTTAGACGTCAATGACAATCCTCCGACACTTGCTGAAGTATATAAGCCACACGTGTGTGATAATGCACAACCTGGACAGGTATGTTCAGTTTCTCATGTAAAAAAGAAAAGAGTAATGGTAATATTATTTAAAACTTGCCTAAAAGAAAAATCAATAACAAATCATGTGCATTAAAGTCAAATTTGACATTCTCAATAACATTAAATAAAGAAGAGTCCAGGAGGAAGACAATAGGTCTCAAGTGCTGAGATCTGACCAATAGAGTCCCCAAGTCTCTCCATCATCTACCAGAACTGAAATGTTACTTTAGCAATGATTGATCCTCTAAGGCCCCTTTCATATGGATGCCTGTCACTTCAGATCAGTAGGGAATCTGTGCATGGATCCCCTGCTAATTTTAGCAGTACCGATCGGATGTCACTGTTGTGACATCTGTGCCCATCCATTTTCTTCCTTCATCTTAATATGAAGGAATAACTAAAGTTAACCGACCCATGTTACGTCTATGGGGAGTCAGATGTAAATGGACATGCATCTATTTACATCAGATTGCCCCCGCTCTGCCACGATCAGGTCAGCCAAAACGTAACTCTGTTCCCTTAGTTTTTCTGGACCTGGACGGACTTAGTAATTGGATGTAAATCGATGTAACATTGGGCTTCCAGTCAGATCTACCTGAAAAACTGACAGACGGACCTTTATCAGGCTGTCTGTCTGAAAAGGGCCTAAAACAGAAAAACTGCACAATCTGCTTCAGTTAAACCCTCCATCTGCCTAGTTCATTTTTGACTACTTGCATCCAATCCTTGGGTGAGTGAGGGACTATAGGAACCAAAATTATTAGACGTTGAAGAGAGGACACACAGCCTTTATCTTGAAAATATATATATTTTTTTTTAATAAAACCTCCAGCCCAAAATGATTTTTTTTTAGTTTTGGATATTTGGACATTGTTGTTGTCATAATGACTTTGTCACTGGCTTAGAAGGTGAGGGTAAATGTTACAGTTGTCACCATGAAGCAAAAGGGATATTTTCTACTCAAGACAACTATTCAGGTGATCGCTGTCAGGAGGGATTTGCCATCACTTAGAGGACAGTTCTAACCTTCTCACACCAAATGTGAAATGAAGAATAAATGGCATCTCAGTGCACCAACACACATATAGCAACAGTGTGAATCTGACCTTAACCTCTGAATCTCAATGGTATAATACAGCACAGTATATGTTTTACCTTAACCGTATAGCTGTAGGCATCCTGTATTACCTCCAACTCTCTAGTTGGCAGGAGCCGGCCCTTAGAAAGTTTGTAAAGCCAGAGGCGTTACATGTCATTAGTTAGTCATGTGATCAATGTGATTGACTGTCAGGGTAATCACATGATTGGAAGTCCACTGCCTCTGGCTCTGGAATATAAACAATGACAAAGAGCTGTCAGTGACAGAGCGGTCACTGTGTTCGGGGCACCTAGTAAGCATGCTTGCAGCACAAACAAGTGATGATGACTATACGTATATATGTGGCAGCTTTGTGCTGAAGCCCACTGCCATGTTGCCACATATACTGTATGTGTACGACTGGCTTTAAGGGGTTAATTAAGTGGGCATTATATATGCACACTGGTGTAGTGGTTATCTTTTTTGCCATGCAGCAACAGGGGCCCCTGGTCCAAATCCTGGCCAAATCACTATCTGCAAGGAGTTTGCATGTTCTCCCTGTGCTTGCATGGGTTTCCTCCGGGTACTCCAGTTTCTTCCCACACTCCAAAGACATGATGGAAGGTTACGCTTTCAATGCATAGGGACCCAAACCGCGCGACAGCCGCCTGAAAATAGCTCCTGTACCTTTTTGTGCAACAGGCGATTTCGTCCACACGACAAACCGCAAAGGTGTGAACAGTCTCCATTGACTTCATTGCGAATCTGTGTTTTGCGCGATATTGCGTGACTTGAAATGTGCGATAAATCGCCTAGTGTGAACCTAGCCTTAATTGGCTCTTGTCTAAATTGGCCCTTGTATGTATGTGAGATAGGGGCCTTAGACTGTAAGCTCCTTGAGGGCAGGGACTGATGTGAATGTATGTATGTGAGATAGGGGCCTTACACTGTAAGCTCCTTGAGGGCAGGGACTGATGTGAATGTGCACTGCGTAAATTGTTGGCGCTATATAAATACCTGTAATAATAAATATATATTTGGAGCATGTTTAGTGTTTTCTTGATAGTGTTAGCGGTTTTCCGATTGATTACAATTGTCTAGGATTTTTTCTTTAAAATCTAGCTGTTAGCAGGCTGGCATGCTCCTCAAAAGCCACTAAATGCACCATCTTAGCAGTGTATGTCTCATGCTTGTGCCCAATGCTGTGCCTTATATTTAAAAAATAAGGGAATCTTTTCCTAGCTAAAGGAACCATATCCCTAAATTGTATTCTTCAAAATATTCCTGATTTTACTGCATTTCCCTGGTATATGTGTTCCCATATTAAACGCACAGCAGAGAACACCCAATGTGAATTGCCCCCTGCTGTGTAAAATCTATATGCAATCTAGGTGAACAAATTAGGATCAGGTAATATCTGTGACATCTGTGACATATGAATCAAACATAATTTTAGAGTGGACCCGTGCCTAGGCCTCTCATGCGCCAGGCATTGTATAGTGGTATGCTCTTTGGGGGCTTCAGGAGGTCTATGGTTCAATAGAATGCTCCATAGAATGTTTTTTTTAGGGGGTTTTTGAATGGCTCTAAAAACACATTATGGGATGATGGTGATACTTTTTGGCATTTGCTGGTGTTCATTATTTTGCCATAAGATTTCTTTATTAAAGGAAACCTCTAAACCTCTACTGGAATTTAGGTGTGCTGCCATCGCTGGTCTCTTTGTATTCAAAATGCTAATCACCAGACTAATTTAATGACCCAAAACAAGCATGCTAGAAAAGTGTTCAAACTTTCCTGGTCCATGCTTGCTCTGAGTGGACAACTAGGGTTAAAAACAGGGACTACTAGGGCAACTAGCATTTTGAAAAGCTGAGCAATGGTTGCCTACACATCCCTTAGTACAGGATTCATTTAATATGTGAATACAAATCTATCACAATACAGCAACGACATCCAACACCTAGAATTATTTCATTTTATAATTTAAGCACTTATATTATTTGTCATATTGAGATACAAATATAATAATCTAGATTCTATAGATTGTAAATGTCCATGTATAAGGATATCTCTGCCATACTACCGGTTTGTATAATCTCAGTGTATGTTAGATTCTACTCTCTGCAGGGGTGCAGCCCTATTGTTTGGTATAATAAAACAATGTTATGGTGTTGTCATACTAATTAAAGTTTTATTTTGTCTCTGTGTTACTAAAGATCATCCAGACTATCAAAGTGAAAGATGCAGATGTTGAGAATGGTGTTTTCTCTATTCAAAGTCCAGCTGCTGCAAATGGGAACTTCACTATACAAGACAACAAAGGTGTGCTCATTAACAGCCCCTATAGAATAGTCTGTTTTCCATTCCTTCTTTACTCCAGCTATATATCGTTTCCCATGCACTCCAATATTTAATCTCTGTTCTCTCTCTTCACTAGATGGAAGCGCGTCTCTTCTGGTGAAGCACAGCGGCTTCTGGAGGTCTCAGAGGGACTTGTTTTTAGTGCCGATAGAAATCACAGACAGTGGGAATCCCCCTCTTAGCAGTACTGATACCCTGACGGTCTCTTTATGTCATTGTGAGGCAGGTGGAACAGTCCTAACCTGTCATATGAACACAGGGTCAGCTGCTGGACTAAGCACTCCCGCTCTGTTGGCCATACTGGCTTGTGCATTTAGTCTTTTGGGTAATTATACCACTATCTCTTCTTTTATTAGTAAAATGTATTTACAACTACTGTTGTCCAGGAAGCACCTCAACACTTATCAAACTAAAATATCCATAGACACTTGCTGATCATTAATATCTATAGGTATATTATTGCTAATATTTTGGACCATCCATTGTGAATATTTAAAGTGCAAACTCTGGGCACAAAAACTTTAACCTAAATATATTCTTCAATGGCAACAGAGAATATAAATCTACTTTGTATGCACCATATGCCTTTGTAAACTCAGATATGACCGAGTAAAAGAAGCAGTGACATCATCACTGTGATGTTCATAGCCTATGCAGTGCAGAGAGTCTGTGCAGAGACAGTCAGCCTGTAGTGGGTCCACCCACTACAGACTGCCTGTAGAAAACTACAGTAGGGGGGTGGAAACAAGACCAGTCACTCTGCATGAAGAGAGGGAGCAGCAGTGACCGGTCTTTATTTACAGGAAGCTCCTGCACAGTGCAAAGTTTCACACTGGATTACTGCACAGATCTGGACGAAATACACAAAGCACATCAGGATGCACATCAAGTAAGAGTGCATATGCTTTTTGTATTTACTTAAAATTTGTTTAGCCCTGGAGTTCGGCTTTAACCCATCATAAAAGCACAAATTATATTTTTAGATACTTTCTCGACTTTCTGTGTCCCCTGGGGAAATTCACCCTCTGTCTATGTTCTGGTGATCATTGTCACTTGTCAGCAAGTGAATGAAAGTTCTAAATGTTAAAGCTGTCACCAGAAAAGGAGGGAACATCTTCCAATGGAGACACCAGTTTTGGAGACAAGTGTCCAAGCTAAAAAGCCACATATCTGTAAGAGAACCTTCTAAAATATCAGGCAGAGTGAGTTGTAGATTTTCCAGCTCTATCCCTACCTTTCCCGTCTGTGTATGAGGAAAAGGAATCAACGTAGTTCTACAGCCCCAGTTGGGATTTTTGGGTATGTGAACTGGGTATAGTGGAAAGGGAAATGTGGTTGTAGACTATTGATGACGTCTGGTGGTAAAGTAACATTCAGACCCTCTGATTTTTGTAGATTTATTTTATATTTGGAAAGGTAGTGATAGGTCTGTAATACTTTGAAAAGTGCTGGGAAACATGTCTTAGGTTGGGTCATATAGAACAGCAAATTGTCTGCATAGGCTGCAAATTTGGGGGTCGTGTTGCCTATAGTCAGGCCGTATATACCTGGGTTAGATCTGCTCCTCTGAAGAAAGGGTTCAAGAGTGAGAGAAAAAGTGGGGAAAGGGGCAACCATTAGTAATAGCAAACATCTGGGAGGGGACACAAGAACTCTCGGCAAATTAAAAAAACCTAACCCTTGCAGTAAGGCTAATTTAGGTGCTCATTTTGTCTAGGAAGCAAAAATTACAGAGATATACTCACCTGAGCTGCGATCCCAGCTGGCTCCTAGACCGGTCCCTTCAGCCTCTCTCCCCCTTTGCTCCATCTGTCTAAGGTCCCGTGAGTCATCACGTCCTATACATAGGATGTGAGGATGCCAAGGGACATTCCATCGCTGGAGCAGAGGATTTTAACCATTCCCTACCCCATCCAAAACATTAGCAAGATATACACTTTAAAGGAAACCTGTACTGAGAGAAATATGCAGACTGTCATGGCTGATCTCCTCTGAAAATGGTAGTTGCCTAGCGTCAGTATTTTCACTGATTTACCAAGAACAAGCATAGATATTACACATTTAGAATTTCTGATCTGCAGACTTGTTCTGTGTCAGTTAAAGGAGAACTATGAGGTGAGTGCTTTTCCCTCACCTCATAGTTCTAGCCGACCTGGGACAATGAGACTGTCACAGGTCGGCTCAGTAGATCGGGAGATGAGCGAACACATACCGGTGTTCGCTCATCTCTCGATCCTGTCACCGCTCTCTGCCGTGACAGGGGAGGGGCTGGATTCCCCCCTCCCCGCTCTGATCCGCCAGCGCTGACTGGCGTATCGGACGGGCGAGGGTACAGCTGGCTCTGCCTCTAGATAGGCGGAGCCAGCTGTCACTCACGCAGCTGGGCAGATCCAGACATAATTGTCGGGATCCGCTTTAGCTGCGGCGTCTCAGTATGCCGCGAGCAGTAGCTCGTGTTATACTGTAGCGTCTCAGTATACCGTGAGCTGCAGCTCGCGGTATACTGAGCTTAGGGTGACGGGAGGACGCTAGGGAGCATTTACAGTAACCAAAATAACACCAGCGAGCAAGTAAAAATTTAAAAGTCACATGACAAATTACTTTCAGCTGAAGGTTACATTACTATCTGAAAATATGTACATGGGAAAACATAATATAGTTTCCTTTTAACATGACACTCCAGTAAAAACGTGTTGCCTGTATCCTCCTTGGGGAAATTCTCTCTCTTTACTTCTCATTCGCCAGGGGCTTTAGACGGCAATAAAATAATGTATTTTTATAGAATAAGGATGGGACAGGTTGGAACCACTGCCAGGTTTTTGCTGTCTTTGTCCTCTTACAAGGAAAAGAAACCTATAAGGGGCAGAGGCAGCAATGATATGTTTTTTAACACATCCCCACACTATCTTAAACTATAAAAAAAATAGTTTTTGATGGAGTTCTTTATTTGATTAAAAAGGCAGAAGGAGGAGTGAAACCTTGTAACACTGACATTAGTGCTGCAAACTCCACTATAGATATCTTAGTAGTAAAAGTGTAGTAAAAGAAATATAAAAATGTAGTGTCGATTCAGCCTGCTGAAATGGGCCATAGTGACTTCCGATTATTTAGACCTCAACAAACAATTGCTCACATTAGAACAAATATAGGTGTCATTTTCTTCACGGAACCTAGTTATGTCTTGTATGTTTTGTCAAGCAAGCAGCTTGTATATTCCATGGTAATTACCCATTACAACATTGACACAGTTCCTATTGCCAGTGTCTAATACTAATGGTAAAACCTCTTGTTTTCTCTTCATCTATAACATATCCATCTCTGAACACAACCCCATCATTATACTTATTTATTTTTTTCTCTCTGCATCATTACATTTTTCCCATCCTACTCATATTCCTCCACCTCAGCCCTAGTGTCCCTCTTCTACTTGCAGCGCAGACACAAGCCATCCCCTATGTCTCTGTGTGAGGATGAGGATATCAGAGAAAACATAATTACTTATGATGATGAAGGTGGAGGAGAACAAGACACTCAAGCTTTTGACATGTCAGCCTTGCAGCCTCCTCAAACAGGCCTCACTGGAGGCTTCTTTCACCCTCCTCGAATGGATGTTCTTCCACGGGTTCCCCGCCAGCCAGCTCACCGGTCACCTCAATCAGCCCCCATTGATGTACAACGGTTTCTGGCCCTCCGCCTAAGAGAAGCAGAACGAGACCCTGTGGCTCCTCCCTATGACTCCATTCAAGTTTACGGCTTTGAGGGAGGAGGATCTTCAGCTGGATCACTCAGCTCACTGACCAGCAGCTCTGAAAGAGCTGGGGAAGATGAACCTATTGGGGACGACATATGGGAATGGGGCCCACATTTCAGGACACTCGCAGAGATCTATGGAGCAAAACGAAGAAACTCGATTTCAGAAGAGTAAAACCATTGAGTGATTGTTAACCGATTTCTTGTGAATGACATGCAGAATGATCATTTACTCTTTTCCATAAAACGGAGCGACATACACTATCAGTGACAACGCCCCTATTCTTCATGGAGACTAGCAGACTTGTATACTAAGACAGGTGGACCCTTTGTTAACTCCTTCCCTGTCAGAGGCCGCCTAAAAAGAGTTACTAGGGGTGTTGTGATGTAACGTTTACAAGATTGCATTCAGTTCTTCCAGTCTTCCCACCGCTTGCCGCGGGAGTATCAGACACAGTCCGACGTGTGCCATTTGTGAAAAACAAACGTTTTATTTTCAAAATAAAATTGTTAAAAGAAGCCATTTATTGTGTGCACTCGGTATGTGAATACAATTTTATGCCTGCTGTTTCATATCTATGTATGGATCCCACATTGAATACAATGGAGTTTTTTTTTCACTGGCCATTGACAGGCAGATGTTTTGTGAATGGCCGGGGGTTCTATAGTTACACATTTTCAGAAAGTAAGAGGAAAATAGGTTTCTTCTTTCTGCTTGAGAGCCTATTCGCACTATATGTTGCATTACCACACCAGTAAACACGTCTATTTTTTTTAGTAAGCTGACAGTGCACCTGGAAGTGTAACTGCACCTTAAATGTAACACTAAAGAGTACTCAGAAGTCCATAGGAATCATTGGGATTGCAGATCGTATGCGTGGGACCGAGCAAGACGGTTTTTGACAAGTGGCCAAAGAGATATCTTGCTGTATTGGGGACAGGTGAGTATGAAACTGAGAAAGGGTGGGGGGTGCTCTGATATGTAAGATGTAGTTACACTTTAGGAGGCCATTTACATTTTTGCACATGTTAATGTGCATCGCAATAAGGCAGACCATTCACTTTGAATCGGCTGTAAATGAACCCCAGCATGTCCAAAATCGAACATGCCCCATTTTTTTGTACGCCAATACCTGTTAACTGATTGCTGTGTGCTGCCATGTCTTGAGGCACTCTACAACTCAGCTGTGTTGGGGTGTCATTTGAAATGAATGGCACCGCATCGCACCATGTGTGTTAATGGACTTTGCAATAATGCATGCGTTACTGCAACACAAAAGTGTGATTCAGCCCTAAAACACAAAATACATATGTGACACTTTTTTCTAAATGCTGCACAGCATGTGCATTGTGTGCATTCTGTTGGTGCATTGCCTACTATTGTAAGGGCCCATTCATACCACCCCTGTCCACTTGTTGCGTGTTAACAGATGGGCAAGGAAGGTCTGTTGGGGTGCCATTCAGAATGGAACCGCAGTGCACCAGTGTGCATTACCATGCGTTGAAGTAACACACCCATTATGGCAGTGATAAGGAGACCCTAATAATGCACCTGGGTGCATTAAAACTAATTGGCACTGCAGGATGCCCCACTGAAATCTGCAAGTTACCACAACGCATAGGTGTTAAAGGGCCCTAAGTAAACTTGTCAAGTGCTACAAAGCACTTAGTATTTAGTTACAGATATAGCCACAGCTATAGGATGGCAGCTACCATTGGTTTCAAGATTCACAATCCCGGACAAATTTTGTCCCCTGAGAGAATTGTTTAAAAACACAATGCATTGATTGGTATTTGAAGTATGGCCAGCAGGCTAAGAAGGACCAAAAAAATTGGGTTTTTAGGGAACAGTTGCCTAGCATAGGGAAAACTGAGCTACACAGGGAAAGATTAAGCTCAATTAGGAAACTGTACTTTAATTCCGATTGCTAATTCTTTGGGGGGATTCAAACTCTCTGATGCCTTTTTTGTTGCTGTTAATTTGTGGTTGATTTGAGGTCAGTGGTCACTTGCAGCTGCCACCCTGTCCATAGCAACATTTTTTATTTTATTTTTTTGCTGTAAGGCTATTGTTTTGGGTATTGACAATCTTTTCATTTATTTTAAGGATCTCTTAATTTTTATTTCATGTTGATAAGTCCCTATTTTATGTTAAACTGTTTTCTTTTTGCTGCAAACCTTCCCCTTTTGAAAAAAAGTGGGCTTTTGTTTCAGAGGTGTTATTTTTTTTTTAATCATATGTTGATAGGGCCTTTTTTAAGTTTGGAGTGTTTAAAGCTGTGCATTCACAATTTATTGTCCATCTATTCTTTAAGCTTTTGTTCTCAGCATGCACTGCATCATTTGACAGGGGAAAAAGTGCAAGAACTGTGTATGCTTTAATCATCTCATATTATATCATATAACATTTAGACACCCCCCAACCCCATAGATAAAATAAAAGTTAGGTGTATACCTGTTAGGTCTATTATCTTTGATTAAACCTGTCCTGCTGATTGACAAGTTTACACTGATTTATCCTCCGCAGTATCTTAAGTCTTGAAGTACAACACCTACATGTAGTACTTACCCCAGCTCTAGTAACTTTTAACTCAGCCTTGCTATTTAAAATTGTCCTGCAGCTAGACAATTTTACAGTGCTGTGTTATTTGCGGTTTCTTAATTCTTGTAGTAAAACATCTACCTGTACTACTTACCTCATCTCTAGTAAATGTCAGTCCAGCCTTGCTATTTAAAATTGTCCTGCAGCTAGCCAATTTTACAGTGCTGCGTTATCTGTGGTCTCTTAATTCTTGTAGTAAAACACTTATCTGTACTCTTTTTCTCTGGTACATTTATACACTTCATCCTTGTTAACATGTCCAACTGCTGGTCAATTTTATACTGCTGTATCATTTGCAGTATCTTAATTCTTAATGAGAGTGTGATAGAAATTGGCCAGCGGCATGACAATTGCATCAGTGAGTACAAGGACAGCCACAGCAAACTACACTCCAATTTCTATCTGCCAGTGAAAGCAGACATTTCCATTTAATGAAAAAGCATGTGTCACTTCTAAAACTACTTTTTTTCTAACTGAAATTAATCAGATTGGGGTGCTGCTGTATTGTTGTATGTATACCAAGCTGATTGTAAAAGAAACAAATCAACTCCATAGCCAAATATGCACTGCCAGTGAACACTGATGCTAAGACTGTCCATGAAAACCGTACTGTTCCATAACACCACTACCATTAGGGCATCCCCCAAGCATGTTATTTATTAATTATTAATTGTTATCGGTACCACAAATCACAAAAACAATTCATATACCTAACACTTAAAACAATACATATATTATCCTAGTCATATCATTGCATCCACATATATACTACCATATAACGTAAAACAACTCGTATTACTAAAATCTTTCATCCTCACACCCCCCTCCCCCCCTAAAACAAACTAACAGACAAATCCACAGAGGTATAATAAATAGATCTAATAAAAGGAGTTTCACTTAGCAGATCAGAGTCTTGGTACTATTTCCCATTTTCCTACCCTTTCCTTTTCCCTCTGCTTCACCCTTCTCCTCCTCTACCACTTCTTCTCTCCCCCTCTTCACCATGTCCCCTATAAATATCTAAGGATCTCTAATGAACTCATATAATCCATCCAAGGGCTCCACCTCTCCATAAATAGCGTATGTCTATCATATAGACGATCTGTAAGCTCTTCAAATCGCATTACCATATTTAATTCCTCTACCCATTTTAGCATTTTCAGTGTTGCCCTCAAAACCACATGAAAAGACCCTCTCCCCGCTGTATGGTGTTTTTAAAAAAAAAAATGTTTTGCATTAGTGTATGTCCCCCATGGCAATGTTCAGCTTCCAATGCCTTTTTGACAGAAGTTTGACTATTATTCCTAAAAATGGCCAAAGTTTAAGATTGCCCCCATAGACTTCAATGGGATTTGACTCTAAGTTCAGGTTTGCCGAATTTTTAACAAGATTCGCCGAACCCTGGCGAATCAAATCTGGGTAGATTCAGGCATCACTATAACACTGATCCAGAACAAGAATGCCGATCAGATGTTTGGACTTTACATGCTGCAACCACTATAGTTAGTGTATTTTCACAACTGACCGCTCATATTTCCATTGCTTCATACAGTAAATTGCTTGTAGACTCACTCTAAAGGTGGCCATACACTGTGCGGTTCTTGAGGAACCGGTTGAAATTTGCACAGTGGGTGCCACTGTCGGCACCCTTTCAGCTGGTATCCCTCGATCAGCTGATAGAATCTTGAGCAGCTTTGTGCTCAATCATAATCCAGCTTTCATTTTCAAAAGCTTAACTGAACAAGGTTAAGATAGAAGCTGATTAGTTACTATGCCTAGCTGCTCCAGTTTTAGTAAATCCCCCCACCCCCCCCCCCCCCACACACACACACAGTTTTTACTGCAGTTGTTTTGTGATTTCACGCATATTACTAATTAATCAGTATCCAGTTCGGTTTTCATGGCCATAGAACATTTTACCGGACAGAGAATGTGGGACACATCAAGCTGCTACCTATGCTGCAGATAGCATTCAGGCCCCTGATATAGCTATCATATATCATCTGATGATGGCATTAAATTAACAGCACATTTTCCCTTTCTCTGGAGACATGAATGCATGCGCTCCCTCGGTATCTACCTTACTCCTAAGACGTCAAATCTCTACACTCACAACTATATCCCCTTACTCAATTCAGTAAAACTTGACCTCAATTCATACTCTACCCGAACCATGTCCTGGCTGGGTAGGATAAACACCCTCAAAATGATGATTCTCCCTAAGATCTTATTCTACTTCCAAATGCTACCTATCTCTCTCCCCACAACGTACTTTACCACATTACGATCCCTACTATCCAAATTTATTTGGCAACGCAGGAAACCTAGGATAGCCTATTCCATTCTCTCTAGACACAAACGGGCTGGGGGCTTCAACGTACCTGACTTTAAACATTATCACAAAGCAACTCAATTAGTTAGGCTCCTAGACTGGACGTTCAATGCCTCCCATAAAGGATGGGTGATATTGGAAGTAGACTTGAGTAATACCCACCTCTCAGAATGTATCTGGACTCCACCATATACGCGGACACTGTCCCCTCTGACTTCCCCCCTCACGCTCGCCACACTTACAACATGGGATCGCTTACATAAAGCTCATGACTGGCCATACAATTCAGTTTTATTACCATTAACGGGCACGGATTTCTTCCCTCCCGGAAATAATGACCCCCTCTTTT
>NW_017306493.1:735459-738327 GCF_000935625.1 Nanorana parkeri
CCCCCTTTACCTTGGATATCGTATGTAGTGTGATTGTCTTAATGTATGCTCACTGTATTGTATGTATGTATTTTGTTATATTCTGAAAACTTCCAATAAACATTTTAATATGAAAAAAAAAAAATTTACAGCACATTTATTACTATATAATGTTTTGGGTATGATTATATTGTTTCCAAACTACATTATGTAAACTGGAATTAAATTAAAATGCCTGGCCAAGTAGAAATAAATTAGAACCCACCTTTCTGTTTTAGGGACCACACATCCAAAACATATGATGGGTCTGGTATTTGTTATAGGCAAGCTCCAGGTATTTTTTTCATCCCTGCTGTGTATTATTATTATTATTATTAGGGATGCACCGATACCAATACTAGTATAGTATTTGGCCGAGTAGTCGTACTCGCTCAAATGCTCTGATACTTACCTCCGATACCGACCGAAACTTCCAGTCAGAGGAAGATCTCCCAGCAGTACTGAGAGAGCATGGAGCCAGCTTTCTTTCCAATCAGGAAGCTGGGCAGTGGGTTATGGCTTCCTAACCAACCAGGAAGTGGGGCGGCACATATTGACTCGCCTCCCGGTTTCCTGATTAGTCAGGAAGCCAGGCTGCCTAGGAACAAGTGAAGCCGGCTTTCCAGCCAATCAGGAAGCCGGGCAACGGGTCATGATCCACTGCCCAACTTCCTGATATTTGGGCACAAGGCACCGGTACTTGGTATCAACGAGTACAGAAAACAAGTATTGCTACTCATACTCAATACCGAAAAACCGGTATCGGTGCATCCCTTATTCTTTATTTATTTATTATCAGTATTTATATCTCGCTGACAATTTATGCAGCACTGTACATACTGCACATCAGTCCCTGCCTTTAAGGAGCTTACAATCTAAGGTCCCTATTGCACATACATGCAAGGGCCAATTTAGACAGGAGCCAATTAACCTTCCAGCATGTCTTTGGAGTGTGGGAGGAAACCAGAGTACCTGGAGGAAACCCACATAAGCACAGGGAGAACATGCAAACTCCTTGCAGAAAGTGTCCTGATATGAACCGGGAAACCTCACTGCTGTAAGGCAGCAGTGTAAGCAAACATTACCTCTATTGAGGTATATGCCATGATTGGGTCATTAATCTTTACTTCAAAATCTATACTTCTATTTATGCCGGAAATTAAAGCGCTCGCTATACTTTAGGCCGCTGCAGATATAAGAACTGCGGCTCTCATACACGGAAGAGCTAGTGACTTATCCATCTACCTCTAACCTTCACCATTCACAGAATGCTAGTTGGGTGAATGGTTCTTAGAATACACAGGGGAAATTAATCAGAACTGGAGCAGACAGAATCTGGAGCAGTTGCCCATGAAACCAACAATCTTCTCTCTTCAGTTTTTCCAGCTAAACTTTGAAAATGAAAGAGAGAAGCTGATTGATTACTATAGGCAACTGCTCCAGATCCTATCTGCTCCAGTTTTGGTAAAGTTCCCCTTACGGTGTTCTGTGAATGAGCGAGGGGAGGGGGGGCGCAAAAACAACAGTACGGCCTCTCTGTATGACCGTCACAGCTCTTATATCTGCAGCAAGTCGAAAGTATAGCAAGAGCTGCAATTTCCAACATAAACAGAAGTAGAGATCAGGGGTAGGCAAACTTGGCACTCCAGCTATTGTGGAACTACAAGTTTGATGAGGTATTGCAAGACTCAGGTATGATTCATAGAGGCTGAGGCATGAAGGGATTTGTAGTTACACCACACCTGGAGTGCTGAGGTCGCCTACCCCTGGTATAGATTTTGGAATACAGAGCAGCGGCCCAGTCATGCTACACACCTCAGTAGAGGTAACGTTTGTTTAAACAGCAGAGATTTAAAACAAATTCCACTGCCTGGAGTTCTGCTTTAAATATAGTTGCTTTGTTAATATTCTAGGACTGTGCCTTGGTAAAATGACTACCATTTCCATGATTTCTCATTTGTAGTTTTAATGCTTCCCACCCCTGTCTATGGAAAACGACATTTTATATTTTTTACAGAATATGGGCAATTGCCTGGTTCTTGATATTATCTGAGAAGGATCGTCTCTCTTAACAATGCAGCATTCGTAGAGGCATAATTGATTTCAATTCTATACCTTTCCTTTCCTAAACCAGTAGTCTGCGCTCCCCAGTGCAATGTCATTTTAGTTACAGTCAAAGAAATCAAATAAATGTGTCTGATATGATCTTCACACAGTCAGCCCAGACTGTCTTCAGTGAATAAACCATAACACTTTAGATTGTAGCATTCTTCAAAGAAGAACATGTGCTCTGGCTTCAACTGCAGAAACAAAGAAATATTAGAGCTTTCCTAAAAAGCCTCCATGGCTGTCCTTGAATTATTGTGTTACTTTGATAATTTGGATAATTAAAATCTGCTCGTTACATATAAGGAGATAGACTTGTTAGTGCATTGCGATAGATGCGTAGGTCCCAGTGTAAAGTGGACAAGTAGGATGAGTGTACAGCGCTAAATAACCTCCCCGATGTGATATATCCTGTGACAAATAGACTGTGTAAAAATTCTGTGTCATATACTGAACTAATAAGAAAAAACATAAAAGCACTCAATATCGTGAAATCTGGTGGTATGATCAAAAGAACAACAAAGAAAAATTGGGGAAAAAAACCCGATAAAGGTATATATCAAGTGAGAATTATTAAACCATATAAATTTAAGTTAGATATAAACTCAAATGTGACTGAACTGATGTAAGTGGTTGGAAAGCCGCTGGACAAAGGTTAATAGCCTCATGAGATGTGGAATGAATGTACAGCGCTGAATAACCTCCCCAGTGTGATATAACCTGTGACAAATGTGATGATGGTTC
>NW_017306493.1:739466-743969 GCF_000935625.1 Nanorana parkeri
TATATATATATATATATATAAATAAAACAATAGTAATAAACAGATCGGATAATGGTATAATCAGAAAAAACATAGAACATCCAGTAACGTGAATTCTGGTGACATAATCATGAAAATAGGTGAAGAAACTCAAGTGCAAAATAAGATCAGATGTACCGTAACTAAAATAGTGTAGTGAAAAATATACAAAGTTTCTATGTGAAATTGCAACAAGCCAAGAAAGTCCTTGATAGGATAACACCCCAGTGGGATGTTATCCTATTAAGGACTTTCTTGGCTTGTTGCAATTTTTAGCCTTTTGAGCAGGAAGCAGGAAGTAAGAGGAGATTATTCCAAAGTGAGAGGATAACCCCTCTTAAACTGGAGTCAACAGAACAGGTTTACTAATTGGAAGTTCCCCCCTCACCTGTTCCAATTGCACCTCAAAAATGTGGATTTCCCCTTATGTACTGTAGACACGTTCAATTGAAAATGTACTTTATATATGCTTTTACATAGAAAAATTATGTGCTATATCCACTTAAAGCAGAGTATGGTAGTGAAGTGATACACTTCCCTATGCATCATAAAAGGGAAAAATGCCTGCCCTCTATATACTCATTTGTTGCAAACATATTGCAAAACCTTTATATCAATGAAAAGATTTGTGGCTAATAAGTAGATATATTTCAGAGCCAATAACCAGGGCTGTCCCTTTAATGAGGCTGTTGCCTCAGGCAGCATCTCTTTGGGTCATGTGGAGCAGGGGGTGGCAGGCAAAGCAGCATAGCCACTATGCTGCACAATGTTTGCAGTTTGCCTGCCGCCCCCTTTAGGCCAGTCCCAGGTTCCTAATAGCCAGACTGGGAGATGTGAAAAGGGCCATACACATCTCCCCACTCAGCTCTTAGCAACCTGGGACGCTCTGGACTGCATTCCGCCCAGTTCCTGGCAACCAGTGACGTCACTGGTTGCCAGGAGCTGGACGGGACGCCACAGCAAGTGGAGAGGGCGGCATCACTCAACCGCCAACACCACCCCACAACCCCATTCCAGGCACAGTCCCCCACCCCCGAACTCCACCCTTCCCCATCCGCCTCAGGCAGGAAAAAATGCTAGGGATGACACTGCATATAATCAATCTAATCTGGGCATGGCATCCTGACTATGTCTGTTACATTTTTAGTACATTGCTAAAAATGAAAGAAGTCCAAACCTAGAAACCATACAACTAAAGTAAAAGAGCTGACAGAAAAAAGCCCCAATGGTGGTAATGACCAAACTAAAATCAGGCCTGGCAACCACCAAAAAGACCAGGCACATTCACAGACAGGTGCACTGGCCTCATACAGCACTGCAAATACACCACAGTGATGGACAAATGTCCTCAGCAAAAATGTAGATGTACAGATGTGTCCCCTGCACTGCTTACAGCATTACCGACCTCAGATTATCAGGTGGTGCTCGCAGTGATGATCACGGATGGCGCTGTGCATGTTAAACTTGTGTAAAAGGAGGACCACCTGCACTCAAAAAGATTTTTGTCAAATCCTTGTGTTCATTTATTATGAAACAGCATCACCTATATCCATATAGCCAACGTTTCGGGTCCGCGCAGGGTTCCCTTCATCAGGGCGACACAGTGACAAAGACAAGGACAAATGTCCTCAGCAAGAATGTATCTCATCTCTCATGATTATATGCAGCATTTGTTTTTCCTTGCTCCTTTATACTGGATTCAGCTATGATGTGGAGGCTTCAGGATCCTAGTGCCTCCACACTGCTATGAAGTTCATTTTGAGTTTAGGTCCTAGATGTCTTGCATCATTGTAATTTTAAAGTTTTGAATTACTTGTTGCAGTACAATACATCGACAGATTAAGGCAGAATGGAGCCCTAGGCAAGGTAGCCCCATCTCCCCATCTCTTTGATTGACATGCAAAAGGATTGTGTTTGGCATAGAGAAGTTACTCCATGTTCATTGTCTGTAATGGCATGGCTCCATGAGACACCAGTTCTCTACATGTGTATTCTCCCTTGGGATGTGACAGGCAGGTGTACATTTTTGACCAATTAATCTGTCACCTTGGTTTGCTACAGGAGCATAAAGGTTGTAGCTAGCCCCCCGGACATCCACTGGGCCCTGGGCTCCTGCCTAGATTGCTGTGTTATTGATCTGCCTCTACTACTATACAACACCTTTGCAACACAGTGGCTAAGTGCAGTACTGGGGTCCTCAGTTTGAACTCCCACCAGGGCACTATGTGCTTGGAGTTTGCATGTTCTAACTGTCCTTGAGTGGATTTCCTTCCACACTTCAAATATATGCTGGTAGGATAATTGGCTCCAGTGTAAATTGGCCCTGAATGCATGTGTGTGCACATACAGTATGTATGTGAGGTAGAAACCTTAGATTGTAAGCTCCTTGAGGACAGGTACTGATTAGTATGTACAATGCAGCATAAATTGCACATTGTTCAGCTAAATAAATATCTGTAATTGCAAATAACACTCTGTGACATCACAGATGATAACCACAACTATTCCTAATCATTAAAGGGGGCAGCCCAGGAGTAGGGATATTCAGATACCAGAAGAGATACCAGTGCCGATACTTGGCATTTTTATGAGAACTACCAGGGTTGCAGAGGTTGCAGCTGGGACCTGGCTCTGGTGCTAACACCACTGTCCTGAAATCATTAGTCTGTATTATTTTAGAAAAACTGTCACATGACAATAAACAAAAATGTATCAGTACTCGTACTTGTAAGTACTTGGACAGGTATCATTACTTGTACTTGGTCTAGAAAAAATGGTATTGTTGCATCTCTAATATATATATATTGTGGCATTGCATGGCAATACCACGGTGTTAGGTGGCCTCAAAGTCACCCAGGGTTCTCAGCCAGAGGGGCTGAGTGGCTCCAGGAATAAATTACTTGTACCAGGAAAAAACTGCCTTTTCAGTTCTTTCCAGGTTTTCTGGATCATAGTTGGGATCCTGGAGCCAGGAGATTTCTTAGAGCTCTGGGTGGGATGAAATCTCCATTCCTGGGTCCATGGGTTAGTAGTGACCAGAACCTAATTGTGCACCTGTGTACAACCCTCATGAAGAGTGTGCTGTGACGTGTTCAGGGCCCCACCTGGGAGACAGGAGAACTCCACCCAGGAGTCAGAGTAGAGGCCAGTGCAGCAGGGAGATGCCGGTTTGTGGAGCCTATTGTGCGGGTTGGCACGTTATTGAGGTTGTCTGGTGGAACCAGACTGTGGCCCTAAGGATTGAGGCCCGGAACAGCAGTGTTGCAACAGACAACTGTTAAAGGACTGGGACACTGTAAATGTGTGGGACAACTCAAGGATTGGTGAGCCAGTAGTTATATGTTAGACTTCCTTTATTGTCTGCCTTTTGAAAGAATAATAAAGACTTTTGGTTAATGGAAAAACCCTGTGCGAGTGCTCTGTGAGCTCCCAAACCTGAAAAAGTACGGTACTTGGTATCTGAACATCCCTACCCAGAAGTGACTGCTTTGACCATGGTTCTGGCATCTATTTGAAATAGTGGAGTTTGCCTGCTTCTCCTCTGTGCTGTCATATTTTGCAGTTTGACCCTTCTTTATTGTCAGGAATCATGTATTCTTTTTTTGTGGGTGGAGGGTGCATTCATTTTTATTTTCTTCTGAAAGGTTACAAGATCTCACCTTGAAGTTTCTTGGTAGCATGTTAATTCCTTATTGATAGCCAACTCATGTTCATCACATTGAAATAACTGTCAACAACAGGCTAATCTCTGGGCATTAGGAGATCAAAAATCTCATGGGCGCTGAAGCCCTAAATGGATAAAAACTCTCTTGAAGTACACCATAGCTAGCTTTCTGAAACAAATCAAATGCAGTAAGATCCAGTGGACAACAGTATATTCAGAAATTTAAAAAAAAACATAGTTAAAAAAGGGAAGGGTGCAAAACAGTTACTGCACTCATAGCATTGATGGAGGAATCTGCTCTATTTTTTCATCCAGCCCGCGGGATGAATGAAAAAAAATAGAGCTGTGTATGGCCAGCCTTAGACAGCAGCATTGTCACCCTGTGGAGAGGGCAGTGTTAGATGCAGTAGTGTATTCTGGATTTGTGCTGCCCTGGGCAAGACTACTGTAAACTCGGGCTACCTGCCTAACCTAAATTTGCCCCACTCCTTCCTGCTTAAGCCATTTTGCAGTCACTGGATACATCAAGCGCCTGTTTAAAAAGTAACAGGCGCGTGCTGTATCACTTCTGTATTACTTCACTTCTGCCAGCGTCTCGGGTGGGCTGTCCAGGTCTATGGTGGGCTGTGAGGGGGTCTATCATAGGCTGTGCGGGGTCTATGGTGGGCTGTACACAGGCCCGGATTTCCCACAAGGCCACCGAGGCCCGGCCTCGGGGCGGCAGAGCGCAGAGGGCGGCAGCGGTGACCTTGTGGGAAGTTGCGGGCTCCGGTGTAAGGTGTCCGCCGGCCGCAAACTACGGAGCCGGTGGGCGGAGCCTC
>NW_017306493.1:744607-746594 GCF_000935625.1 Nanorana parkeri
GGGGGCTTGGCGGCGCGGGGGGGCGTATTGTGGAACCTGGCCTTGGGGCGGCAGGGGGAGTAAATCCGGCCCTGGCTGTACAGGGTCTATAGTGGACTGTGCAGAGTCTATGGTGGGCTGTGCTGGGTCGATGGCGGGCTTTGCTGGATCGATGGCGGGATTGCGGGGTCAATGGTGGGATTGCGGGGTCTATGGTGGGCTTTACGGGGTCTATAGTGTGCTGTGCTGGGTCTATGGTGGGCTGTGCAGGGCCTATGGTGGGCTTACAGCGTCTATGGTGGGCTGTGCGGGGTCTGAGATGGGCTGTGCGGGGTCTGAGATGGGCTGTGCGGGGTCTCAGGTCGGCTGTGCGGGGTCTCAGGTGGGCTGTGCAAGGTCCCTTTCCCTGCACACATGTGCTGCTCCTCTTACCTGCAGCCCGATGTGCCATCAGTACACATTGCAGCCCCCCAGCCTGCCTCCGGGACTGTCTCAGGTGGGCTGTGTGGGGTCTATGGTGGACTGTGGGGGGTCTCAGGTGGGCCGTGCAGGGTCTATGGTGGGCTATGCTGGGTCTATGGTGTTCTATGCGGGGTCTACAGTGGGCTGTGCAGGGTATATGGTGGACTGTATGGGGTCTCTGGTGGGCTGTGCGGAGCCTCTGGTGGGCTGCACAGGGTTTATGGGGTGGGCTGTGCGGGGTCTCAGGTGGGCTGTGCAGGGTGCAGTGCATCCCGCAGTCAGATTCCATAGACCCAACCATCCCTGCACAGCCCACCTGAGACAGAGATTTACATTTGATCACGTTCATTTCACTTGATTATTTATTTTTTTATTCACATACAGAGATGTGATACAGAGATTTAGATTTGCTCACTTTAAATTCACTTGGTTATTTATTTTTGTATTCACACTTTCCAGAGGGGGCGGCAAAAAACGCCACCCCTATACCAGTGAGGCACAGGCCAGATTGGCCATCAAGCCGGACAGAATCAGGCAGTGGTGGCTGCCTAATCCGGCAAATTAGGCAACCGCCTAATTGGAGAACTGCTGGCAGGAGGTGGAGGAGAAGCAGTGGGTGGCTCGGGGCTGGCATGAAATCTGACGGCGGGATGTCTCGGAGGCAGGCTGGGGTTGCAATGTGTACTGATGGCACTTTGGGTTGCAGGTAAGGGGAGCAGCACATGTGTGCAGGGAAAGGGACCCACCCTGCATTTCACTTGATTATTTATTTTTTTATTCATATTTTTTTATTTATTCATTTTTACATATTTGACGTATCACTTCATGAGGAATATGTTTTCACTTGCAACACTGGGTATTGTTATTTGTTTGCTCACCCTCAGCGCTGTGTTACTTTTTTAATACCCCTGGTTAGATGGACTAGAACATTTAGATGGACATGACTAACAAATAAAATCCGAACTCCAGCTAACACTTTTTAAGAAGTTACAGCAAAAGTTTTTTCTTTCCTTCGGGGATGTAAGTTTTACATACATTAATAAAAGCTGACCATTGTAAGCACCCCTGTTTTTGTTAAATTGGTTTGTCATAACTCTTGAACTGCTACTTTTACCAGACACCTTGGCCTGGTAAAGGAAGTTTAAAAAAAACAGGCATACAGTCCAGATCACCAGGTTAAAATAAAGGAAACAAAGCCTAAAAAAAGAAAACAAACTTAGCTACCACATCTGATGATGGCTACAATATTAACAATTTTTCCTTTTGGGTTTAGATGTGCTTTATTAATATTTGAAAAATCTTGGAAACGCGTATTAATAAACTGAAAACGTTTTTTAAAAGTGTTTATTAAAAATCAGCATTGTAAC
Source organism: Nanorana parkeri (assembly GCF_000935625.1). Classification (NCBI taxonomy): domain Eukaryota; kingdom Metazoa; phylum Chordata; class Amphibia; order Anura; family Dicroglossidae; genus Nanorana; species Nanorana parkeri. The sequence continues at coordinate 746,416 of NW_017306493.1, forward strand.
AATAAAGTGACATCCATTGAAACATGGAACATAAACATCATATTCATTTATGTAAAATTAACATCGATATGAATAGCCAAGTAATAGGAAACATGCATGGTAATCAGAGGCGTAGCAAGGTCATGGCGCTCCCAGGGGCAAGTCAATGCTCTGGACCAATTGTTCCCCTGCCTAGGTTT
>NW_017306493.1:746620-748407 GCF_000935625.1 Nanorana parkeri
ACTCGGTTTTCCCCTCCTGATCCACCACAGAGGAGAGGCTTTAAACTACCTCATTCTCCAGTGCTGCTAAATTAGGAGCCACTTCTGTGCTCACTTCTAATTTCCTGGCCCTGCCCCTTCTAATCTGTCATGGAGAAGACACTTGAATTTCAAGCCTCACCTCTGTGGTGGGTCAGGAGGGGTGCTGCTGTACCAAAAGAAGAGAGCACACAAACAGGTCTAAAGACACTGATCCACCATGGAGGTCCGCCATGCAGCAATACATTATACAGCAATGCAGAATACCCCCAGCTATAGAGGACTACAAATCCCAGCAATATATTATACAGCAATGCAGAATAATATGAAGCTACATAATCTGTGTTGCTCCAGGGTGGCAGCCTGATGTCTCCAGGGTCTCCAGGGAGGGCTGTGCAGAGTCTCAGGATGGCTGTGCGGAGTCTCAGGATGGCTGTGCAGAGTCTAAGGTGGGATGTGGGGGTCTCAAGTGGGCTGTGGGGGTCTCAGGTGGGCTGTGCAGAGTCTCAAGTGGGCTGTGGGGGTCTCAAATGGGCTGTGGGGATCTCAAGTGGGCTGTGTTGGGTCTCAGGTGGGCTGTGTGGGATCTCAGGTGGACTTTGGGGGTCTCAGGGGACTTCGTAGGCTTTCAGGTGGCCAGTGGGGGTCTCAGGTTGCCAGTGGGGGGTCAGGTGAGCTGCCTGGAGCCCCAGGTGGCCCGTGGGGGTCTCAGGTGTGGTGTCACTTCCAATACAGGAGTACCTATCACTTCCAATACAGGAGTAGCAAAGAACTGTGCTGACTCTCCTTTGACAGCTGAGATGGGAATGCTGCGAGTGCAGCTCTCCAATCTCACTGTTTACACAGAGCAGAGCACAGAACTAATGTTCTCCGCTCTGCTCCCTGCTCTCCATCCTGAAGTGATTGCTGCGGTCCCGGTTCCCCTAGAAGAGCGGGGGACCCTGAAAACCATGGCACTGAGGGAGGTGGTCGACGGGGGTCGTGGAGGGGACGGACGGACCATGGAAGGGTGAGGAGGGGTGGGGGGGAGTGATAAGCAGGATGTTTTACAAGTGATCTTGAGCGGCTGTACAGCCGCCTAAGATTACTTGTACAAAATGGTTCCACTGCACTACATTTAGCCCTGCTTGCCCGATGCAGGGCTAAATGTGGAAAACAACTACCCGCCTGCCACCTGGAACTACATGCCACGGGTGTCGGGTGAACAATATAATTTCAAAAATATACAACTTAACAAATCATAAAGGTATCCGCCAACCATAACCATAAGAACAATCAGAAAATGTGTAACTTTGGCAAATAAGGTGTGAAGAGAGCCCACCAGCATCAATTTTTAATTGGCAAAAGAGGAGGGTACCTATTACAAAAGAACACTATGGCAGGCCTGATCTCTGGCAATCAATATGACATCCAATCTGCAAACATTTTTCGTGGATAAAATCTAATTGCAGGTCAGCACTCTGTATAGTAAGCGCATTTTGTGTGTGTTTGAAGTTGGTGTTAAGCTTCAATACTGTGATGCAACAGCTTGGACGTCTTATCGATTTTTATGACACTATATGCTAACAATATTAGCATTGACAATTTTGTCAATAACTAGACAATGTATGTGCACAAACAGTGGAAACAGATAACTCATGGCACATTTAAATGCTGAGGCTTGGTACAAAATGATCTGCTAGTTTCCCAGTTCAAAGAATTTAAAGGGCATTTATTTTCTTTTAAATTCTTTGCTAATTTTTTTTTTTTTTTTTTTTTTTAGCACCAAA
>NW_017306493.1:748923-829986 GCF_000935625.1 Nanorana parkeri
TTTTTTTATAGCACCAAAATGGTTGTATGCTTGTCAAGAGTACAAAGCAGCTATTGGCTGTTAGATAATTTTCTGGAAAGCTAATTAAATATCTATCTAGTAATAGAAAACAAAATATCTATGAATGACATTGTGGCCCAAGAAATAATACTACTGTGCTGAAATACAAATTTCAAGGATACCCACATGAAGTCTCACCAGCATGGTTTAATAAAGAGTATTAGGCTAAAAAGCTTACCGTTCCTGTTGAAAAAGCTGCTCCATGTGCATTCTGCTGTCAGCCAAGTGTCCTAAACCCAAGGCATCTGGATACATGAACTCTTAGGCTCCATTTACACAGGAGCAGTATTCCGCACACATTCAGCCATACGAATACACACGGAGCAGCTCTAAACATAACAAACCATGCACTTTAATGTGCATTGTTCAGACTTTTGCGGCGACCGTGCATCCCGCAAAATAGTACAAGCGCGAGTTCAGGGGCGGATTTCGGATGTTCGAACGAAATCCGTGCAGTTGTAAAGATTTTAGCGGTTGCTTGCTGTGCGGTCTTCAGCACGGAAAACCGTGCGGTAAACGCAAACGCTATATGTCAATGGAGGCTCAGGAAGGAGAGCATCAATCAGTCTCTCTGATCATCTGTAATCCTCCACTTTAGCAGAGATCACATGATCAAATGCCAAGGCTTTTCCAAATAAGTCTAGCACTGGAGGAAGTTTGAAAGCAACATTTCTTCAGGAAAGGAAAATATTTCTCCTCTTCCATTAAACTTTGCCAAACATTAAATTAACATTAAATTAACATTTATCAACTCAAGCTGATTTTATGAAAAGTGCTAAAAAAATATCCTCCTTTGTTTGCCAGACTCACCTGTGTTTACATTGGAAATATGAAACTGAATATGCTGATATGCTATGACTTTTTAAATACATAAAAACGCAGCCTATCATTTTCAGGTTAATTGATTCATGGGGAAAAATCAGCACAGAGAAATGTTAAAGCACATTAAACAACATGGTCATCGTAATTGCTATTATATTTGTTTTATCATGTTAAATGCTAATAGGGTTTATTGGATTTTAGTCAGGATTTAGGATAGGGCAGCTGCTGAGCTCTGTCTCTCAACATTCTTTTTTCTTCTGCTGTCACATGCTCATAAAGTTGTACCAAGTCTTCTCTAGGATCCGCACCTGTATTCACATTGGAAAAGTAACAATACCAAAGTGAAAGCACTGATGCTTTCAAAGCACCTTCAGTTAAAAGCTGAATAAAATTCATTAGTAGAAAAAAACATTGGTGAATAGAAACTTTACAACCCATTAAATAAACAATGCGGTTGTAAAAAGAGACCTTTTTTGGACCACACTAACGGTTTATAGGGTTTTGTAAGGAGGGGGCAGCTGCTGAGGTTTGTTTCTCAGCATTTGTTTCTTCTACTATACGTTCATAAAGTTGCGCCAAGTCTTCTCTTGGATCCATTTCACAGCCTCCTTCTTTCACCCAGTACACATCCACTAGTCCACCAGAATAGGCATCTCTTCGGCCTGCATGGCACACTGCTCTTCTAGCTAATTGGCGGGCTTCCTCTTCCTTCATTCCAGGTTTGTAGCCCTCATCTATAATGCTGTATGCATATGGAGAACCTGATCCAACTGAGATGATATCTGAGCTGAGACGAGTCCCATCATTATATACATAACAGATGCAAGGGCCATCTCTGTCCCATCCACATAATGTAAAGGCAGCACAGACATCTGTTCCACGGAATGGCATCATTAAGATGCTCAACATTTTTGCTGCCCCTCGAACACTTGGCATGTACCCATTCCGCACCTGGTAGAGCCTGCACTCTCTGGCCAAAGCTCGTCCAAAGAAATGGCAATCAGCTGAACTCCCAGAAGTGGTGGCCAGCAAATGACGGTGGATAACAAATGCTTTACGGCTGTCAGGGCTGCAGACAAGATTTCCAGCGGAGGCACGAGAGTCTGTTGCAACAGCAACACCATCTGCATACAGAAAGGCAAGGGTGGTAGTGCCATGTGCTGGTGGTGGGGGACCAGTGCTGCGATGGTGAGAAGTAGAAAGCTTGTCAGCAGGTTGAAGGAGATGAGGATGACCTAAAATGAAATTTGGAAATAAATGAGGATTGCTTTCTCCTGGTTGAACTGTAGACTCTCCATCCCAGCCACAGACACTCAGCAATGCCATATTATGTAGTAAATGTCTGACAGTTATGAATATGCCTTCACTTTCTTCTCAGTGCTTCAGATGTCCGAGAATCAAGATAGAATGGGTAATATCATATATATGTAATGAACTGAAAAAGGAAATTGCTGCAACATATCATGTATCACTGGCTGTTTTTTAAAGACACAAGATACCTCAAGGAAGCTTTGTTTGGAGCCGTTCAGAAAGATACCCCTCTGTTGTCCTTGACATAGGATACCCAGGATAAGGTGTGAAAGAACTAGGAGTAACATAATAAATGAGAAGAAGCCGCTTGATGATGCTTTGATATAAACTTTAGATGCCATGCACCGTGCACCCTTCTTCATTGTTTCTATGTATTCTTCACATGAATACATTGTAGCCATATATCCTAGCCACATGAAATTACCAACTTTTAAACATGCACAGTGACTTATTGGTTAGCATCCATCCCTTAAAGAACTAAGTGGAATAACCAGGGGTACTATCTAGTTTATATGCACTCCACGTGTTGTGTTTTCCTATTCCTTAGAAATATACTGGTAGGTTGATCAACATCCAGCCATGCAAGCTCTACTGCAGTGGTTCTCAACCTGTGGGTCGGGACCCCCTCGGGGGTCGAATTACGATTTGCCAGGGGTCGCCTAGTGGCTCTCGGCCGAGAAAAACACTTTCTCCCGGAAAGGTCGGGACCTTTCTCTGCTCTGTTTTTTTTTTTTTTTTTTTAAATTGGGGGCCGCCGTAAGTCAGAAAAAAAAAACCACCATAGGATTGCATAGCTAGATTCCTATTGGCTATTTCACTTTGCAAAAGCCAATAGCAAACTAGCTATTCACCCACCCTCTGATGCTGCCAATCAGCAGAGGGGGACCTGAAGTTCTCCATCAGGTCCCCTTCTAGTGATTGACAGCAGCAGAGGGCGGGTGCAATATGTATGTATTCAACCAAAAAAATATGTAAAACACACCTCTAGCTATGCATTCCATTTTCCCGGTTCGCAGCTGCAGAGATCGGGAAATGTCTCAGTGCCTGTGATTGGCACTGCGCGCTGTCAGCTTCCTGGCGGGCTCGGCACGTGGAGCTGCGAACACGCCTGAGCCCATCCCTATCAGTGACAGTACTGTGGAGTATGTACCTCATACGTTATATAGCCACACACTTTAAATCCAATTCTTCTAGTTCCAGCTGGAGAGCCCAGTCCTGTCTTTGCCTATAGCAGTGGTTCTCAACCTGTGGGTTGTGTGCAAGGTGAGAGTCCTCCTCAGCTCTCTCCTAGCGCAGCAGTGTCAGTTCTCCTGCCACGCCTCCAGATATCGCTGCAGGAGCCGCGTCATCCCTAAATTTTACCTTTGGGGTCACCACAACTTGGCAAATGTTACCAAGGGGTCCCGGCCCTAGAAAGGTTGAGAACCACTGCTCTACTGGGTATATTTGCCTGCATGACCGGGACTCTATGTATTTTGTAAAGTGCTACCGAATATGTTGTAGCTATAAATCATAAGAAAACATGGACAAACTATATAAATAGAGAGAGTCAGTTATCTGTCACAAACGACTATTAAAAACGATTTTGACTGTGTTAGAATACACAGTAAATTAGGTACTGTGTACATTTTATGGTTAGTTCACATATGACAGGTTCTTTAAAGTGGACCTTTATCCATATCTTAAAAATAACAACAAAGACCCCTTTAGAAATGTTTAGTAATGACAATCTTCAAACAGATACTGCATACACTGTCCTGGCACCCGCCCCCTGTAAAAATTCACTGGTATTAGCAGGTGCAAAGTGTGTCTGTAAAGAGGAAAGTTAGATTTATACTTATCTTACTCCACTGTTTTGTCTGCAGTGCATAGGTGAGGATCACATCACACTCCTTCTGGGCTGGCTATATCATAGTGAATACAGAGCAGTCAAAATCTTGTGAGAAGAGTCTTGCGAGACTCTCATCTGAGGGATGGGATTTATTTCAGATGTGCCCAGAATTTTTAAATATTTGGAAAGCCTGCCACATATGGATATAACTCACTGTTTTGTTTGTGCGTCTCTAGCAACAATCCAAGGTTCAGGGCAAGATGTGCAATGTTGTGGGTATTTTCTACCACAGCAATAGATTTTTTTTGTTGTCCTGGGAAAAAAAGGAGGCTATCCCTTAATTATGCATCAGTATAAAAGATTTCCGCCATTACAGAAAATGTTTTGCCCAGAGTCCTGTGCTGGTAGTAGACCTCACCCCACCCAACACCCAGAAGTTGCTTGGGCATGAAGTTGTTAAATTTAAAGTGGTTCAAAAGTGAGTGTATGGCACTTATGCCCAGAGGGAGGCAACAGGTAGACTTCTGCTACTGCTCCGGGTTGTCTATGAAGATCACATCCAGGCTTCCATATGTATTCACCAAATGTTGGTGCTTAGTATGAAATCTTATGTTTAGTATGAAGTAGACAATTTAAAGAATTGTGGGTAGTCATAGACTTGATTTCCTTTATGCTGCAGCTTGGAAAGCTTAGATAAAGCAACTATGGCCAACAACATTTCTTGTGTTTTCTGCACTCTTTCTCAAGATGTATCCTACACTTTGAACTGCAGATAGGTTGATGATTGGGTTAATACTATAACAATAACATTGGTTTGAATTTGTGCAGTATCTTTCACTTGACAGGGTGAGGCATTGAAATAATCATGCATTTGTAATATAATGAACAGCTGAAGACCTTCAGATGCACTTTGATTCTTGCTGCAGCACTGTTTCACTGTCCCCAGTGGCAGCTGTTCGCTCATACCTTTCCTCTTGCTTAGTATAGACAGCTGGCATCAAGATGTACAAAGAAGCAGAAGTGAGCAATTGGAACCAGGGAGAATGGGAATAGGTCAAACTTTAGGACAAACAAGATTATCACTTGATGCTCAGGTGTTGTATAATATAATGAATTGAATTCCTTAGATATGCTGTAAAGGGGGTTAATCCTCCCTGACAACCATATTCTTTGGATCTAAGTCTTCCAGACAAAATTTTGGTAGGCAACCTATTTATGCAAATAAATAATTTATTTGGGATTAGAGACTAGCAGAGGACTAAGGTTAAGTCTATTCACGGTGGCAAGATAAGGTGATCGCTTTGGATGAAAATGTTGCAATACCTTAAAGCAGTGGTTCTCAACCTGTGTAACCTCAGGACCCACATTTGTCCTTGGTCATTAAGTCGCGACCCAAGTTGCACTGCAATGAAATGCACAGCATTAGTGTACCGCACGTTCTGGTGGGGGCGTCCGTACTGTGGATGGGAGGTGCGTTTGGGGTACCATTCAAATGAATGGCAACGCAAAACACCTTCCACACCAGAATGCATGGTAGGTGCGATTGCGTGGTATAGTTTAACAGACTGTAGTAGTGTGAACGGCCCTCAAAAACACTGGCATACATACACAGACACAATCTCATACTCACAGGCATTCTCACACACTCATACACACTCCAAAAAAATGTTTTATTTTTTTTAAGGTCCACCCAGTCTCTCTTCCTTACGAGAACTGGAGTGGATTCTTAGCATGGGGTGACAGAATGTGACATCATTCCGGTCCAGGCACCTCTACAGGACACGTGAGGGAGCTGTAAACAATACATGTATGGATGGAGCTCCCTCGCGGCCATAGCCCCAGAACACCCCACCTGAAGCTGACACACATACGCTGGCAGCATATTTTGAGTGGCTGCTCAGCGCGAGAACTGACAGAGCTGCACTAGGGGCGGCTGAGGAGCCTCTCACCTAGAGAAGTGGAAGGAATGCGGCGACCCACTGAACATGGAGTTGCGACCCACTTTTGGGTCACGCTCCACCAGTTGAGAACCAAGGACTTAAAGAATAAGTGCACTTTAAGAATGGATTTAGGTTAGTTTCATTATTTTATTTTGTTTAGCCTTGCCTTTATTTGTGTTTTACCTTTGTTTTTGTGCAGTTAACAAATATTTGTGTACAGTCAGTTTACAATTTTATTTCACTGTTTTTTTTTGTGTTTTTTTACCATAAAACAATTCAGCTAATGAAAGCCATTTTGGGAGAACAGGTCTAGAATAGTTGAAAGGAGCTTCCATGGCCCTCAGGAGTAATTCAAAGGTCAATGGACCCTAAAAACGACTGTATTTGCTGGCGTATAAGACTACTTTTTATACTTAAAATCATCCCCCAAAAATCGGGGCTCGTCTTATACGCGGGGTATACAATGTATACCTTTAGTTCGTTTAGGCCAAGCTGGCCGAAAACGAACACCCCTAATCTGTCAGCCCGCTGGATGTGTGGTAATACTGTATGTACGGTAGCTTCGGCTACATACAGTAGCTGAGCCAATCACGGCGAGCGATGTACACAACCTCTGCCAATCCAAGCAAGCTTGGTTTGTGACAGATAACTGACTCTCTCTGTTTATATAATTTGTCCATTTTTTCTTATGATTTATAGCAACAACACAAGCGCGGTATACTGTATGTAGCTGAAGCTACCGTACATACAGTATTACCGCACATCCATCCATGATGTTTTTAAATGGTGTTGCCTCGGAAGTGGGGTAGTCTTATATGACGAGTATAGCCCAAAACCTATGTTTTAAGTTGGAAATTAGGGGGTCGTCTTATACACCCAGTCGCCTTATATGCCGGCAAATAGGGTATTTTAATTTCACTTTCCTTGTGGTCTCCAATGCATTTATCCAAAGTGGTGACATTTTGCAGTAATGTCCTGATTTTGTCTGAAATATTGGGGAAATAAATAGTTCAGTTTAGTTCAATCCTAGAAATCAGATGAGAGATGATCTCACATTAGGTTAAAAAAATGGTCCCGATTGCTCTTTTCCCCCTCCTGATCAGCAACTGCTAGTGCAGCTCACTTTCTTCCTGCTCACCTCTCCATTCACACAATAATTAATGTTGTTTTTGCCTTTCTCTGGAGTGGTTTCTACTGCCACCTTCCTCTTCTAATCATCAGCTGCTCCTAACTACATGTCTTTTTTGTTGCATTCTTCTTCAGCAAACCTGTCTTAGTTACATCACTGATTATATCATCTACCTGCGGCCCTTTGACACTTATTGTGTGGCTCTTGGAGCCCCTGCAGACAGTGGTCTGTTTTGGTCATTGTTCAATTAGTTAAATGGTTTGGTTTATTTCTTTTACACTGTCTTATTTTTTTGGTGCTGTCCATCCCTTTTTTATTTTGATGTTTTGTTTTCTCCTCTGATTTTATAATGGATTTTGCTGAGAGAAATATCAAATGTACCATAAGTAATTTTTTAAGAGAACTGTAGGGAGCAGAAAAGTGGAAGCATTGACTTGCAAATGGGCTGTAATAGCTGTGGTCTTCAGCAGTCCTGTAACGTGTCTTCAGCGTATGGCTGTCTCCTGAATCATGTCCCCAGTCTCCAACAACTCCTGTTCCACATCTGCAGTCTCTGACAGCTTTTTGTAACATAACAATCACTGAATATTATGTGCTGCCCTTTGGTGATGTCAGGGGCCCCAAATATCAAGTATGCTGACCATTACTCCTCTACACTCTCAGCTAGGGCCCTTTCCGCTGCTGCTATCCTTTCTCCCTGCAGCATTTCTGTTCCTTCTGAGTTATGTAGGAGGTATAGCAGACAAATTGGAATCATCTGATTAATTTCTATTTCTCATTACTGAGCTCACATCTTTTTGGTTACATTATCGTAGTTTGCTCATTTTTATAACTGGGAGGCAATAGCTATCTGTCATTTGACAGTGATTTCTCAAGAATATAGGAGGGGGCCAGAAAATGTCAATCACCAATTTACCACTACGTCAGGGGGAATAGCAGTAAAAAGAACACGTTTATTTGTTCATATTCATATAAACAGTAAGAATTGCTATGGAGATTAAGCTCATTCTGCAAAGCAGCACAGTTCAAGGGAAAGGAGCATGCTGGCAAGACAGGAAGACACATTATTATTCACAGTGAATGCTGAACAGAAGACAATCAGACATGTTCCTAATAGCTTCATTCAGCATTCACCGTGAAAACACACGTATATTGCCAACGCATCGACATAGGGTTTATTGAACCCTATGTGGAATGCCATCTGGGCTTTGTTCCCTAAGAGGTTAATGAATTTAATGCAAGCATATCACAGAGAAAGGCAAGTGTATACATAATGCATACAGATAATGCACTTTGCTCAGCAATCTAACATAAAGTACTGTCTTTCTTTTTCTACAATTGAATTACTAAACATGTTATCTAACAGATTTTATTATCCTCGCAAGGAACACATCTGAAGCCAATGTACAGATATGCACCATCCAACCTTTTCTGCCTGATTATCATAACCATTAAAGAACATTACTGAAATGTTAGCGCAGAAGGCATTTTGCCTTTCAGTTTGATCATACTTGCAACTTTATTTTCAAAAACACAGGCAGAGTACTTAAAACTCAATTTCAATACATGAACCAACATTAAGCCTTTGCACATGTGGATATCAGTTAGGTTCCATTCAGACCTATCCGGTCAATGTATTAGCAAATAACAAACAAACACTTGTTGATGCTGTACATGTGTTAAAGCTTTGCAACAATCTGAACAGGTTTGAAAGGCTTGGGAACAGCTTGGAGTTTGGGGCTTAAACAAGGCTAAAGACTTTCTTCCTGCTACCAAAGTGACATCATTGTGTTCCTGATTGGTCAGTCTCTAAGCACTAGCACTGTCAAGTCACATGCTTCCCTATTACAAAAAGTACCATGTGTCCCATTTCATGTCCCAAGGCGAAATCAGTGAAGTTACAGACAGCAATGAAATTTAGCTGTGGCGCTTGAACGATTTATTGCTCTTAACCCGTTGAACCATTTTAACTTGAGGAGGAAGATCACCACCAAAGGTGACACAATACACTCACCAGATATATAGATCTCAGAGTTACCAAGAGGTCAGAAGACCTGTGACTTTATAAAAGAGAGCCCACTACTAGACATGTGAGTATCGTTTTGTTCCGAATTTAAATTTGAACGAATTTCTTTAAATTTGGACATTCGGATGCATCCAAATTTCCAAATTCAAATTCATATGAAATTTCGGATGCATCCGACTTTTCAAATGGTGGAAAATAATGAAATCGAACATGTCTGAATTTTTTGATAACGAAAATTCTGATGCATCCGAATTTTGTCCAAATGTCATTGGGAATGAACTGATGTGTTTTTAAATGTGTTAAAATAAAAAAAACAGTGTGGGGTCCCCCCAAATCTGAGCAGTAAAGGGGAGAAGATAATCGTGCACCATACCAGGCCACTGGTGGTTGTGGAGGTCTGTGGGCAGGGGGCTTATCTGAATCTGGGTGCCCCCTTTCATAAAGCATCCAAAATGCATATGAAATTAATGAAAATTTTGGATTAAAGGTCAAGGGTCTGGTATGGAATTTGGGCATGGAGCCCCCATACAATTCCTACCAGACCTAAAGGGTTTGTGGGCAATTTTTTTAATAAAGGACTTTGTAAGGTGTTTGTGTGTATACTCAGAGTACTTTCAACTCTTACTGGAAATGAGTATTAAAGAGTACTAATGTACCCCATTTACATTTGCCTAATGGGGGGGGGGCAGGTATCTGGGGGGTCTGCCTTAATGGGCCCTTCTAGATTCCAATTAGCCCCCCCCCCCAAAAAAAAACAACATACCTTTAGGGGAGAGGATGTGGGAAAAGGGCCCTTTCCATTTCAACATCGGGACAAAGCACCTTGTAAAGGGACGTTTTGCCGCCCCCGTTGCAAGGTAACCTCCCAATGTTGGAGGCATGTGGTTCAGAAGGAGGGGACCATGCACTCACTATACTCCCTTTCCTGTCCACCAATGCCTTGATAAGGGCCTGATATGAATTTTAAGGGGGACCCACACTGTTTTTTTCTCTTTTTGTAAATGTCACTTTAAAAGGGTTAAATAGTACTGTAAGATTTTGTTTATTTTCAATGTTGTCCCATAAGCTGCATTAAAACACCCTTTGCCCACTATATAGTATTTTTTTTAAACAAAAATTTGCATTGGTATATGTCCTCCATGGCAGTGCCCAGCTACCCTTTTAAATAAAAATTAGCTTGCAAATAAGCCTTGAAAAAGTCCAGACAAAAAAAAAAAAAAGATTTGGCCCCCATAGACTTCAGTAGGTTTGTGAATCTCCAGCAAGCAGAACTTGGTTTGCTTATCCCTAATTGTGACTGTTGTGGCCTGCACTGCTGTTACGTGAACGATTTGGAAGGTCTTGAATGGGTTTGTGTTTTGGTTTCAACCTCTACGTGGAGCCAATCTGCAACCCAAAAACAATGTAGATACACAGCCAACATGCCATGAATCTGGTTCAGTTTATAATTTACTCAAAAAGCATGTTAAACCTCTGAGCATCCAATATTTGGAACACTTGCAGGCAGAGCCATGGCTAGCTCCATTTGCGCCCGAGACAAGAACAGAAAATTGTGCGCACCCAACAGACGTGTGACGTTACTCGACATTACCAGGATGGAGGCGCGCATGTGCAGAATGCGCTGTTGGCCAAACCCAAAATAGCATAAAAATTAGTTTCATTTGATGAAACTAATGAAAACATTTTTAGTTTCCGTTCATTTTGTCCAGAACGAATTTTTAGTCTTTGCAGATGTCTCATATTATGTGTGCATGAGTGTGTGAGTGGGGGGATTATTATTATTATAATTTTTTTACTGTTGGGGGGGATTTGGGGAAATATCAGGGGTCTAAACAGACCCCTGACATTTGCCTTTTGAAATAGAAAAAGAAATTGAGGGCACAATCTCTTTTTCTGCAGCCTCTGTTCTAAATGAAGGGAAAGCACTCAGTACAGAGGCTCCCCATTTATTCACAAACTGGTGATAGTAAAATATTTACTATCATCCAGATACCAAAGGGTAGAAGCCTCCATCTTGAGTGCTTCTACCCATTGAGAAACTCATGAATGAACAGGAAGTGATGTAAACCACTTCCTGTTCATTGGTAAATGGGGACACATACAGTAGTACTATGTGTCCCCAGTTATTTACAAACACTGATCACTCCAGTGTTTGTGCTGCACAAAGAGGATCGGTAAATATCACGGATATTTACCGATCCTCCACTGTGCCATCCTGAGTGCTGAAGCCAGCGGGGGGGCCGAGAAGGGAGCGCTGTCACTTCAGGATGGCCGAGTGGTGAGGAGAGACGCCAGCTGTCAGACCCTGGCCGAGCTGCTCTCTCTCATCACTGCTTGGCCCTGGATGACAGTTCCCTCCCCCAACCCCTCCGCCCGTCAGCTTCAGCACTCCATTTCTCATCGGATCCCCACTGCCTCTGCCCATACAGGCGGGGGAGAGCAGCGGGGATTCGAGGAGAAGCTGGAGTCTGTGCCACCCTTCTGGAGTCTGCTCCCTTCTGAGCCATGGCTGTGGTGGCCGCCTGGCGCCACAGTTGCCATGGTGCCCTGTGCTCGCCATGGCAGCAGGGGCGAGGTGGTGCAGCCAGGATAGCCCTGGCTGCGCCCCCTCTCAGCTGCGCCTGAGGCGAGTGCCTCACTTGCCTCATGGTAGCTACGGCCCTGCATTCAGGTACCCTTTGTCAAGGAAACCAGATCTATGTCGCCTTGAGAGTCTCCTCAGTTATTTAGTTGTTTATTAACCTCTTTTCAGTAAATAATTTATTGAGCGAAATTCATGATGTTCTACCTGTGTCCAAGTTTCAACACTTCTTCATTTATGGGCTAAGTGGTAATCTGACCTGTTCATACGACGTCTGTTTTCTGTGCTGACCTGATCCGTACGCTCCTGCACTAAAAATGCATCCCAATGTATCCCTATGTGTTTTATGGGCTACAGTTCTCACGTGCGCAGTCCGTTCAGGTTACGACAGAAAAAATACTGCATGTCACATTTTGTACGGTCCAGAAATGCAAAACGCGTCAAACGCGTCAAAAACGCACTGCACTGCAGCTAACATACTGACAGTCCCACTCCTGCAAAAAAAAAAAATTATTATTTTTTTTTTTTTACTGGAACGCATCCAAAAACCGGAAAAACACATAGCACCGCGTCTGCAGATCCGCACCTGATCCGGACCTGAAAATCATGTTAACAGGCCCTAAGGAAACCTTTACTGTAAAAATATGGAGGTCCTACTGCTGTTACCTGGCTATCATACTGATCCAATGACTTTAATACATTCAATGTCACTTACCAGTCACTTATCAGGAGTTCTGCCTTTTCTTTTTCTAATCCACAGGTTTGATTTGGCTCAGTTGAAAGCACAAATACCAAGGCAACTGGGATTTTTAGAGGGAAGTCAGCAATGACAGCTCCCCTAATTTCTCCTAAATTTGTTCCTAAAATAAAAATGTTAAAAATGAATGTATTCTTAGCTGTTTGAAAGGTGGGCAGAACTTGATACAGCCCCATACCCATAATGACAACAATGAACATGACTGTTATGCACTTGTTTACATCTAATATCTGTATTTACTGCACATCTTTTTTGCTATAAATAATTCATGTGGAAAGTAAATAAGAATTCCTTACAAGAGTAGAATAAACATTTTATTACATTAGTAATCAAATGTATTACAATATAAAAAAATAACAATTAAGTATATCTAAAGCCAAAACATTTTTCTCATTTTGTATTGAGGAAGGGAGTATTAAAACCACTGGCAGTTTTATTGTTTTCTTTTTTTACCATCTGTGTCACATTAGGGAGATTTCCCTTCACTTCCTGCCTTGTAAACTCAACAGGAAGTGAGAGGATTGTGAAGGGGGGAATCTTCCCAAGTGTTAAATTGATCAGCAAACACTTAGGCAGGATAGCTTCAAGAAGTAAGTTTATTTCAGCTTGCCACCTGGGAACAACGTGTAGCAACTCAGGTATGTTCAAATATTATGGGCTCGCAGGCCCCTTTTTATAAGGATTTGAACAATGAAACCATCTGTGTTACCTTAAAGTCCATTTCCACCTTTGCAAGTGATTAGCATTTATTGTGGTAATGAAGAGGTGCAGTGATGATGTTGATGTGTATATATATATATATATATATATATATATATACACAACTCGCATTGCAGGCTTTCTTCATTCTTTATTAACTTTTTATTAGGCCTGAAGCCTAAAAAATCAACATTTTCTCCACAGGAAATTCATGTTGGAGACCAGGATGTCAGACTGTAAACATCAGCAAAATGTAGAAATGTAACCAGCACACCAAATCCTTTTAGGATAGCAAAATGTTCATTTATTTGAAGTTCCTTGTCATATAAACAAGCGCTTTCGGGACCGCACACGGTCTCTTCATCAGGCTTAGCAATGACTGGGATGGCAGGTTTTTTCTGATGGATCGGAGAGAGATCAGCAGACTTCTAGCCGCTGATCTCTCCTCCGACCACTGGACCAGGAAGTGATGTGTATAACACATCTCCGGCTCCTAGAGCCAGGTGAAGAAGCTGATTAAACAGATTTCTGCTTCATCAGCTTCTTTGGGGTCCCTAGGTTACAATAGGGGTCTGAAAGAATGCTGATGTCTCCCTAAAGAGGACCTGTCACATCCTATTTGCTATTACATAAGGGACTTGTTAGCCCCATATGTGATAGCAATTGAGTGTAAAAAAAAAAAAATGGTAAAAATTAAAGTGACATATTAAAAATCCCCCCAATTTTTTTTAAAGTCCTCCGCCCCCTACGTCCATGCACATACAACGCAAACACGCATCGGATGCGCCTGCGTGCAAAAGCGGAAATTGTGCCACACATGTTATATATCGCCGCAAATGTCTGAGTGGGAGCAATAATTCTAGGCCAATCAATCACTCTTAGCACTAAACTGATGAAGAGTAAAAGCGTTTAAAACTTCGCCCATGGGAAATTTTGGGTACTGTAGTTTTTTGCGGTTTCACGGATGCATGCAATTTTAAGGCTTGACACTTTGGTATTTGTTTACCCAGTGTGACCTCATATGTTATATTTTACCAAAAAACTGTGTATTATATTCTGTTTCTGTACACTAAATTTAATTTTAGTGTATTTTATCCTAAAAATACTGGTTTGATAAACATTTGCGCAAATACCGTGCGACATAAAAAATTGCAACTAGCATCTTTTTATTCTACAGGGCCTCTGCTTTCAGAAAATATATAATTGTTTGGGGATCTGAAGCTGTTTTCTAGCCAAAAATTCAGATTTTTATCATGTGTGTGCAAATGTAAGAAATTGCTCCGGGCAGCAAGTGGTTAAAAGGTTTTTAAGAGAACAAGTGCCCCCATTTAGTTATACTTTAAGATTAGTGATGGCAACACATTTGAAAATTGGACATTGACAACCAGAAATACTTCTTTGAAAACCTATTGTACTTCTTAAATATTGTTCTGCTGTCTAATTATATTTCTTAGAACTATGAAGAGTCATTACCATATTTACTATTAAATGCTTCCATAGTGTCCTTTCTATGGGTGGATATATAGGAAGTAATGAAATCGATTAACAATACATACCATTACACTAATATGGTAACTACTGTGCACTGGTAAACTGTGACAATTTCAAATATAAATATTTCATACAAAATGTTTATTCACCAGACTGCCTCTAAAAACAAAAAATCGCATTAGCATTGAAAACGCTGCTTCAGGGAATACACTGTACATCTGTGTATATACTGCTGGCACAATCTGCAAACAACGGCATCCTTCAGTGGGGAGTCATAGCAAAGAATGCGGACTGCGGAGTCAATGTGGACCACAACACTGCGGCCCATTTTTAATTTGGCACAGCAGCATGAAGGGATAACTTACATGAGTGCCCATGTGTATCTCTGCTAACTCCAATCCAAACACACCTGTGTTCACATTGGAAAAGTAACGATACCAAAGTCAAAGCACTGATGCTTTCCAATCACATTCAGTTAATAGCTAAATAAAATTCATTAGTAGGAAAAAAACATTGGTGAATAGAAACTTTACAACCCATTAAATAAACAATGCGGTTGTAAAAAGAGACCTTTTTTGGACCACACTAACGGTTTATAGGGTTTTGTAAGGAGGGGGCAGCTGCTGAGGTTTGTTTCTCAGCATTTGTTTCTTCTACTATACGTTCATAAAGTTGCGCCAAGTCTTCTCTTGGATCCATTTCACAGCCTCCTTCTTTCACCCAGTACACATCCACTAGTCCACCAGAATAGGCATCTCTTCGGCCTGCATGGCACACTGCTCTTCTAGCTAATTGGCGGGCTTCCTCTTCCTTCATTCCAGGTTTGTAGCCCTCATCTATAATGCTGTATGCATATGGAGAACCTGATCCAACTGAGATGATATCTGAGCTGAGACGAGTCCCATCATTATATACATAACAGATGCAAGGGCCATCTCTGTCCCATCCACATAAAGTGACAGCAGCACAAACTTTGGTTCCTCGGAATGGCATCATCAGGACACTCAACATTTTAGCTGCTCCTCGGACTGTTGGCATGTACCCATTCTGCAACTGGTAGAGCCTGCACTGTCTGGCCAAAGCTCTTTTAAAGAATAGGCAGTCGGCCGAACTCCCAGAAGTGGTGACCAGCAAATGACGGTGGATAACAAATGCTTTACGGCTGTCAGGGCTGCAGACAAGATTTCCAGCGGAGGCACGAGAGTCTGTTGCAACAGCAACACCATCTGCATACAGAAAGGCAAGGGTGGTAGTGCCATGTGCTGGTGGTGGGGGACCAGTGCTGCGATGGTGAGGAGAGGAAAAGTCACAAGCTCTCTGAAGTAGACAAGGAGCATGTGATAAAATCACATTTGGAAAGAAATGAAGGCTATTTCTTCCTGCCTGAACTGAAGAGTCTTTATCCCAGCCACAGACAGTCTGCAAAGCCATTTTCTGTATAAAACCTCTTATGGCAGTGATTATTCTAATGCTTTCCTCCCGCTGCTTAAATGGTCCATGCAGAAGAATTTCGGAATGGCATCATATATACTTATAAAATCCTGTATGAATGTAAACAGTGCAACAGTATAATGTTTCATGCATCAAGGGCTGTTTAAAGACACAAGATACATATAGGAAGCTCCATTCAACACATTTTAGACACCCCTCTGTGCTTCTTGACATAAGATACCTCGAGGTAAGGTGCAAGACCAAGCTTTTTCAAATAGAAGCAGAAATTGATAAACAAGAAGCAGCATCATGATGCATAAAAATGAACTATGCTCTATACAAATGGTGAAATCAAGTCATGTTTCCTTGTTGCTTAGGTCATGTCTCTGCATGCTGTATATGAAACTGTTACTGCATCTATCGACTTGATGTTTCAGTAAATGATTTCCCAATATTTTAAGCAGATCTATCAATCATTATTTTGTGCAAATATAAAACTAACATGAAACTACTATTGTTCTATTTCCTATTTTTCCAGTATATGTGCAAACACCACCACAGCAACTGGGAACCACAAGTGGGTTGGTGGCTAAACACCCTGCTATAGACTAGAGAGTAGGATCCCAGTGCTGTACAGATTGTACAACCCTGTAGTGTGTTTTATCGTTTTTGGATAATCTGTAATAACTTTGTTGTCTTTCCCACCAGAGCAAACCCAGGGGAAGAGATTTGATAGCGGGCTGCAGTGTTGGTCCACATTGACACCGCAGCCCAAGCTCCTCACAAAATGAACCGTTTTTGCTGAACCTATGAAATAATATTCATCTCTGAGAAAACCCCTGATAGAAAATGATAGATCTACAATTCATAGTACATTAGTGTGATCAGTAAGTTGTAGATACGGGAATAAATGAAAGAATAAGAATGTGGCATGTGTAGTGGTGGTAAGTGACCCCTTACACTGGATGTCAGTAAAGCATTGATCCCTTGCATAGATGGTCAGTGTAGGCGGGAGGTCAGTTCACCACTACTTAAACTGGAAATATAGCTGTGTTTTAAAAACTTGCAAACAGGAAGGTTTTTTGTATTGCAAAAGAGAAATAGTATAGGGTTCATTTACTAGCATCCCTATCCTGTTTCCCTGAAAATAAGACCTATCACGATAATAAGACCTAGTGCCAATGAAGCCAGCGCTAGAGGAAGCGAGGCGGCACTGGAGGGAGCAGATCCGCATAAGCCGTTGCTTCCTCTATAGCTCCGGCTCCTGTCACAAGCGGAGTGATACCAAATGCACTCCGCCTGTGAGGAATCGATAGTGCAACCGCGCTTCCCTCATTCTGACCAGCGATTGGTTAGCAAATTGCTCTTGGAAAGGTACAGCACCACTGATTGCCCTGATCACCACATTTTTGTACATGAATAAGTGTGGATTGTTCATTGTTGTACATTAAAAGAAGAAAAAAAAAAGACCTACCCCGAAAATAAGACCTAGTATGTTATTTTGAGCCAAAAAAAATATAAGACAGTGTCTTATTTTCGGGGAAACACGGTAGATGGCGCTGACGAGTATAGAAATTTCCTATACTGTCAGTGCCTTCAAGGGTGCTAGTGCCGTGTAAATGGCATCTGCCCCCATATAGTTATGGTAGCTGTACCCCTCTTTCTCTTCTATATTAAACAATACTTACCTTACTGTGCACGTGCACCTCAGTATACAATCCCAGCATCTACCAGATGCTGAAGTGAATAAACTCCTGGGAGCTCAAGATGGCAGCAGATGCCAATGTCCAGAAGGCTGAGGTGAGTATATCAGGTTATAGTGATGGTCCCAAACTGCAATAAGCCATTTCAGGGAGGTGCCCTTCTCATTTCAGGAAGGTGCCCTGGAATGAGAAGGGCACGGGGGGCAACAACAAGGAAGAGAGCACCCCCCCTGAAATTATGGCAGATAGCAAAGAAGCTAATGCTTCCCATGCTATCTGCTGTTTTTTTTTGTATTCTGACAGCTGCTGCCGTCAGAATAAAAAAAACACACAAAAACAGCATAGGAATGAATAGCTAGATTGCTATTGGCTATTTCAATTTGGTGTAGCTCAATGTCGCTCATTACCAGCGTTTTTCCACGACATTGCAGCGTGATGTCACGCTACAACAATGTCACTTTTGCCCAGAAATTACACTCTCCACAAAAGCAGGGAACCGAAAAAGGAATTATGTCACATCAAATACCTCTTTTGATTGGATACAGTCCAATGCAGCAGCTACAAAGTCTCTGTGGTAAAATGCCAAAAGAAGCGCTACATAGCGCGTCAAAATGTGCACTGTAGCTCAATGTCACTCAAAGTCGCTCTGCTCAACTCACCGCTAAAAAACGTTTATTTTGTTGTAGCCTTGTGAATGAGGTCTCGGACCACATTCGCACCTGAGTGTTTTGTTGTGCATTTCCTGATGCACAACAAGAATCCCGTTCTTTTCAGTGGTGCCTGATTGCATCTGAGCAATGCGTTGCTTGCAGCTTGACACTTGCCGTGCAAAAAAAGTACACAAGCCTTTTTTTTTTTTTTGTCATTGATGTGTGAACAGGGCCATGACAATTTCTAGAAGCTGCTTTAATAACATTCAGCACAAGCATGTGCTGGCACTTTGCTTTCAATAGGAAGGCCCCACCAATGTCTGTGTCTAGCCACAAGTCATCCCTTTCTTAACATGGCGCTGGCAGGCTTTCCTCAGCTCAGTCATGCCCCTTTCCAACATGGCCGCTATAGTGCTTTGTCATAGTGATGTAACAGCCAGGAGACGCGCTGCCCAATAATCGAAGTCACGCCGGCGGTGCTTTGCTCAGGAGAGAACATGGCGCTGGCTAGTGTTGTTAGATCGGAGGGTCTATTGTGGAAGCAGCAGCAGGATTATCCGACACATTGCGGCCTGAACACGGATGGCCTGAGCTTTCAAATGATCCCCGGAGCGGGACAAGGCACGGCGGAGCCCGGGATCGAGTTCTTACATGGGACAACGACACTGGCCTTTAAGGTGCTGACCGGGGAGGGGGGAAAGAGGAGGATTGAGCTTTTCCTTTGTTATGTCTGCCGCTTATTAGAGTGCTGCTTGTATTCAATTCCTACTATAAAACAATGGACGGTCATGTGTTGTGAGGGATAGCTTGCCGTGGCAAGAACTTCTAAAGCAGTCTGGGGAGAATATATCCAATCTGGAGCAGTTGCCCATAGTGACCAATCAGCTCCTCCCTTCAGTTTGCTCAGTAAGCTATGAAAATAAAAGATAATAGCTGATTAAAGCTAGATAGAAGCCATAGCCTGCTTCAGTTTTGATAAATTCCCCTCTGTGTCATTTCATTGTATTACAGGACTCAGTGTATGAGACGTAGATGCTTTATGTAAAACATACAGTAGTAGTATGAGGCCTCATACACATGGGCAGAAAACGCAGCTTTTTGCAGCATTTTCCAATTGTTTTTATGTATCTGAAAACCGCTATTTCAGCCATTGTGTCCATGCACGCTGTAGCGTTTAAATCTGGATGTTAGAGCAGCGTTCTGCGAGGAGCTTATGTGTGTAAATTCCCTCTAGTGCAGGGGTGGGCAACTCCGGCCCTCCAGCTGTGTTGGAACTCCAAATCCCATGAGGCATTTCAAGATTCTCACAGCTTAGTCATGATTCTCAGAGACAGATGCATGATGGGATTTAGTAGTTTCACCACAGCTGGAGGGCCTGAGTTTGTCCACCTCTGATCTAGTGGCCACGAATGATAAGCCCAGGCTTGGTGTGCACCCAGTTCATCTGAGTTCAGCCAAGCCTGCTCAACACCGGACTGCCCTACCCCTTCCTCTCCAGGCCCTGTACACATCTGTACCTCACAAAGGGACGTGGAACTCCCACACCACAGTTGCTGCTGAGTGGGCCGGTGGCGGTCACAGTTTTGAGCAGGCTTAGGCAAACTGGGGTTGCACTAAGCCCAGGCTCATCTCAATAAATTAATATTCTGATCAGTAGAGTGAGGTCACATGCATACGCTTCTAAACATGAGTGCCAAAGTGCGCATTTTTACACATTGTTTTCTGCTAGCTTCTGGAAGAAAGATTCAGTGTGGATGGGAAGATTTCGATAGCCTGTGTGCATGAACTCGAAGATCTACACTGATTAGGCATTTTCAGAAGGTGCGACCAGCAATGGCAACCTGTGTTTGGCATGGCAGGTTTTTTTGTTTATTTTAAAGAGGAACCTTTACCCTTATCTTTAAAATAACAACCAACACACCTTTTAGAAATGTTTAGTAATGACAATCTACAAACAGATACTTCTAGATAATTGCCGGCTTTGTATTCTTTGCATTCCTTTTTCCTCTTTACTTCCCCAGTCTTCTCACAGTGGCCATTTTTACTAAGGGCAGATGAATCCATCTCCCTTTTCTTCCTGGAACTCTGGCGCATGTGACTTGGACATGTGACCATGCATCTCTTGAGATTAAAGATGAGATTTCCCAGCAATGCACAGTGATGTAATCTTCCCAGGCTGGCATGGGCTACATCACTAATGCCTAAAGAGGACCAGGAAGTGGAGAAACTAATTGTAAGTAAAATAATGTTTATATTAGGGATGCACCGATACCGGTATTTTGGTACTGAGTACCGATACTTTTTCTCTCGGTACTCGCCGATACCAATTACCGAGTACCAGAAGTCCCATTCAGGAAGCCAGGTGGCGTGTAATGACTCGCCACCTGGCTTCCTGATTAGCCGGGCAGCGTGTAAAGACTCGCCACCCGGCTTCCCGATTTAACAAGAAAGTCGTCCCATATGAATCCCAATACTAATAAGATCCAGCATGTCTCTGCAGTTTGGAGTTCTGTCCCCTCTCACCTCGGCATGTCCAGCCTGTAACCCCCGGGGGCCTCTCCAGCCAGCAGCGGACTTCCTCCGGTACCCAGCCAGAGCTTTCTTGCTGGCCAATCATGGAAGCCGGGCACCGTGTAATGACGCAGTGCCCTGCTTTCTAATTGGTCGTGAGGACGGGTCCATGCTTTCTCGTCATCAGGTGACGAGGGAGCATGATGCCGGGTTCCCGACCAATCAGGAGGCCGGGCAACGCGTCATTTCACGCTGTACGGCTTCCTGACTGGTCAGGAAGTTGGCTCCATGCTCTCTCATCACAAGTGACGAGAGAGCATGGAGCGGCTTCACGGCCAATCAGGAAACTGGGCAGCGTGTGAAGACGCGCTGCCCGGCTTCCTGATACAGGAAGTATCGGGCTAGGCATCGGGGCATTTGGGCGAGTACGGTATCTGCACCGACATCGATACTAGTATCGGTGTCAGTGCATCCCTAGTTTATATAACTGAATGTAAGACAATTTCATATCAGCATGCGGAGCTGTGTGTGTGCGCTGATATGATTTTTAGTAAAAGGGGGTACAGATCCACCTTACGGGCTCATGCACACTGGCTTGCTGGGTCAGGCCAACTTAATGGTTATTTTTAATGGTTATTTTTTCCCTTCAGTTTTAAAGTAGAAGTAAAACCAAAAGAAATGCCAGCATGTAATTTTTGTTGGGGTTTAAGCAACTTTGCATATCTTTTCTGCCATACAAAAAACAAACCTCTTTCCCTTTTCTCCTGACAATTCGTTTTTACATGTACACTGCGTGTGGCACATGTGTAGTGTGTACCATCAGTCCATTCCTAGGCATCTGTATGATGCTGAGTAGGAGTCAGGCACTGGGATAATGTTACTCCAAAGCGCATGTGCAGGAGTTCCGTCATCGGTGGCCACAGTAAGAAATTGCTGCTCTGGAGAAGTGCCGGAGGGCAGCGGCAACATGAGTGTGGATTGGACGGCACTGGAAGAGGGCGGACTAGGATATAACTGTCATAATGTGCTACTATGCTGTGGCAAGTATGACAGTCCTATCCCCCTTGCCCCGCATGCTGCAATACAAAGTTAACACGATAGAGACGTGATTTGTTTGTTATAATGTAATTGTGTCCTTTTTCACTCCTGCTGTGACACCTTCACAGCCCCATTTAGAGTATTTAGTTGTATTAGTAAATTTAGGGTTGTGGTGTCCTGTTCTCACTTGATGGCTCAGAATACAGGTTTTGAAACCTGATCGAATGAACATCCACAATACTTGGTTCTGTTTAGCTTCACAGAGAATAACCAAAGCGTAGAAGAGATGTAAAATGTGTTTGTATTAAACACGTGAAGGGAAATTGTCTTTGGAAATGAGCCAGCTACAGTATTCTCATTTGTCCTGGGTAAAGGTAGCGTAGCGTTTTGTTATGGTTAATGGTTCCACTTTTCCTTAAAGCTTGAACAAGGAACTCCAACCAAAATATTTTTCTTAACAATAACCTGATGGAGATTCTAATCCTTCCTACTCTAATAAAGAAAAGCAAAATCATGACTTTATACCAGCGCACTATGACAACTGCTCCAGGAAAAAGTTGCAGATTCAGTTCAGGGGGCAGTAAAATAACACGATTGAGCTGCACTTTTACCTCCGCCTGCCGCAATGGTAGCACTGCGGCCAAACAGTGCTGTACACATGACCTCAATGCTTTGATGTAGTAGATGAGACCGAAAGTTAATTCAAGTGTTCCTCCATGTTAGAAAGGCTGATTTCACATTTCACAAACTACACTTCAAATGAACTGCACATCTTGAATGACAGGATGCATGTATATATTTCTAATTGTGACTTTTCTTTGTTAGTTTCGACATGGCGTCATCGTGGCTGTTGACTCCCGTGCTACAGCTGGGTCATACATCGCTTCACAGACAGTGAAGAAAGTAATTGAAATCAATCCTTACCTGTTGGGCACAATGGCCGGAGGTGCCGCTGACTGTAGCTTCTGGGAGAGGCTTCTGGCTCGTCAGTGCCGCATCTATGAGCTGCGAAACAAGGAGCGAATATCTGTTGCAGCAGCATCCAAACTGCTGGCTAATATGGTATATCAGTACAAAGGCATGGGGCTATCTATGGGAACCATGATCTGTGGATGGGACAAGAGGGGGCCAGGTGAGTCTGAAATTTTGCTCTAAAGGAGTTGTAAATTCATGTCATATATAGAATCCTCATCAGCATTGTAATAGGAGTACATACTAGACTTGTTTTTTTTTTTATGCAATCAAAGCTTACATGAAAAATCCCTTTTATGTAGTGAGTGCTGCCTTCTGTCTGTCCATCACTTTCATCAACTTCCTGGACTCCCAGTGTGCTTTACTTCTTTCCCTGCTGCTTTATGTAATCTCTTTCTCAAGACTACATATCCCATCATGCACTGCTTCCAGCAAGCAATGATGTCACATTGTTCAGACGTTGAGTTGTAGTTCAGAAGGCAAGCTATGCGAGAGTTGTGAGCTGAGTGAATTGTCAGTGCATTGAGGAAGCACACCCTATGGGCATCTTCAATGGAGGAGTGGGATAGATCTCATAGAAATTCAATATAGAAATATATTTATTTTTGTTTCTGACAAAATAGATGCCCTTTAATATCACAACATTGCATACTCTGGTGTTTTTGCTTTGCATTTAAGAGTAAGCTCCTTTCATCTTTGTATATTGCATACAGCAAATGTGGATATCCAGCCTTCAGCTTTTTTTTTTTTTTTCTCATAGAAGTGGCTCAGCCATAATCAAGGGGGCTAGTAAGTGTTCATTATCTGTCTCTGCATCTGTGATATTGGGTTAATGTCCACCATTTGCTGACAGCACAGAGCCGTGCTGCAGCCGGGAAGGATCCTGACAATATTGTCGGGATCCACCCTGCTGCCTGACAGCTGGTTGTGCCTCTCTAGAGTCAAAGCTAGCTGTGCCCACCCCCTCCCCTGTCTGTCCCTCCAATAAGCGGTGGAGAATCCCTGCGGGGACTGATGACTGATGGTCACGGCTCTCTGCAGGGAGAACACAGTGATCAGCAATTGTAAGCTCTCACGGGCAGGGCCCTCCTTACCATCTTGTCTTTTCTTGTATTGTATCTGTAATGTCTTCCTTATATATAAGCGTTGCACAAACTGTTGGCGATTATATAAATCCTGTATAATAATGATCACTCGGCTCTCTATATTTTATGCTCCCAATACTTCTACTTTTAAGGGTTTTCATTTTACTTTAACCAATAGTGAATTCATCTACATTTTGGACCATCAACCCTGCATCCTGTATGATTAATTGTGCCCTCCAAAGCCCCGTTTTTGGCCTTCTCCCTGTCGTGATACAACACAGGCAGCAGCAGTTTAGATTTTATATAGGAAAAGAAAACAAAAAGCAGCCTGTAAAAGAACAGTAACAATACCTCCCAGTATCACTGCCCATGACTCCAGTCTTTGCTGCCTTTCAGAGGTACACTGCTGGTAGAATCTTCAGCATCCAACACTTCAGGGTGTGTTGGATGTCTGCATCTTCTGTGTTCCCTGCTTCTAGTCGCCAACCTTTACTTTGCTAGTGTGTGTCCATTTTGGTATAGTTAACCTTCTAAAAGATTCTTGTAGCCACTGAAGTATTTCTGTCTTTCAATGATGAGGGCTGCATTCTCTTTTCACTCATGAAAATTAATGTATGTATGTGTGTATGTATGTATGTGTGTATGTATGTATGTGTGTATGTATGTATGTATGTATGTATGTAATTTTGTTGTTGGGTTTAGATATTTTTAACAAGCAGTAAAGAAGCTTTGCAATAAGCCCTCACTGACCCGGTATAGGTAAAACCACTGTGAAACAATTGGTTCTCATTAGCAATTAAGTCGTCCACTGGTGTCTCAACAGTTTTTTTTGTTTTGGTTTTTTTTTTCTCTTTTCTTTCTCCTCTGGTTTACCTGCTTTGTGTGTGTGATAAAAAATTCAAATTGTGTAAATTTATGTGTATGTAAACCCTAACAATGAACATCTATTTTCTTCCTTTTTTGATTTGCCAAATACACCATTTAAATAATTTTGTAATAACAGTTTAATAAGTGCAAACATTATCTGTTGATTTTACTAGACATTTTGTGAGCTGATAACTTCCTGTGCACAAAGAGGGGGGAAGGACATGAGACGAGGTCTCTGTTCTTTGTAACCCATCAGAAATTAGGTAGGCAGGGCTGACACCACGTTCTTAAAGAAGAACTCTGGGCATAATCTTACCCTTACAGTGGGTCTACCCCCGCACTGCAAGGGTTAGGTGATCATTTTGTCTAGGGAGCTAAAATAACAAAGATATACTCACTCGAATCTCTGGCTCCAGTGGCTGCTAGAGCGGAAGTAATAGGTTGCTACTGCGAATGTATTTCAATATTTAATATGTGCTCTTCTCTGCCCAGGTCTATACTACGTGGACAGTGAAGGTAACCGTGTGTCTGGCTCCGTGTTCTCAGTGGGCTCAGGTTCTTTGTATGCCTATGGTGTCCTGGATAGAGGATATGACTATGATATGGAAATAGAGGAAGCTCAGGAGTTGGCACGACGCTCAATTTACCAGGCCACGTACCGTGATGCTTACTCTGGTGGAGTGGTGAATCTGTACCATGTTCAAGAGGATGGTTGGAAGCGCGTGTCTCAAGATGATGTGGCTGATTTACATGAGGAATACAAAGGACTGCTTGAATGAAAACGCTGTATAATAGGAGCATCAAATACCTAAGGGGAACTGTCCTGAGGGAAATATGGTCCACCATTGCTGACCCCCTGAAAATGATAACAGCTTGCTAACCTTTGGCCTGCTTGCTTGTTCTTAAGCAGTGATTCAGTGTTTAAATCCACGGGATCAGCCTTACAAGCCAGGTAACTAATATCAGGACAGGTCAGCAGTAGTTGATTTTATATTTCTCTTCCTACAGGTTTACTTTAAATCCCTCTAAACCATGCAGGTAATAGAAATGTGCCCAGTTCTATCCAAACGCAGTGCCATTTTTGGATGGTCTTAGTTTTTGACAACCTCTTTTAGGTACAACTTTTCCATCATTGAGTTATTCAAGCAAATCCCTATTATTTACACCCAGATTTTGTTCAGTCTTTGTTGGGGGCAATAATCGAGGCTCCCTGTCGCACTTGAATGTGATCAGTTTTGCATTGAATAAACGGGCATTGCATGGAAGGAAGTCTGACCCTTGTTTATCACTTAAATCTGTATTACGTACTATTAAACCTCTTCTCTAAAACTGTAAGTTTGATTTATTGACGTGCTTCCATTGATTTATATGGGAATACATTTGCTTTAAAACTCAAAGGTGCGAATCCAGCCTTTGATTATAAGTCTAGTAAATGTGTTAGAAATGTTAAAGTATACTGCCCTGTCACTAAAATGAATACATCTGTACATTTCATAGCCTACAATGCCAATATGATTGGTTACCTTTCTGAAGAGAATCCTTGTTTCCGGCAATATTTTGTGCAGCCTCCTGGCTCTAAGTACATCATGCAGTGCTACCAGCAGAACTACTGCTCATTTAGACTAATGCAGAGCAGACCTCCTGTCTCTAAACTGTACCCTCTAGTAGTGACCAAAAATAGGCAGTTTATTGCAAAGATGGATGCGAACAGGGGCAGGTCATGCTGCTAGAAACAGGATTGATCTTCAGTAAAGGTAACCCATCATAGCGGCTGTTTTTTCATGGGCTCCAGAGAAAAGTACATAGGGCATAATATTTTGGCCCCATTCACACACAAATCGGCCTGCACGTACAGCTCCGTGTGGGGCCGTACCAAGTAGCTGCTGGGAAGGACAGGGGCTGCGTGTGATTAGTATGCAGCCCCCCTCCTTCTCTATGGGGCTACGTGGCCGTACGCCCCCCTACGCTCACCTCAATTGCAGGTCCGTGGGGGTGCGGGTGATCGTATTCATACGCCGCCAGAATGGATCCTGTATGCGTCCCGGCCAGAAAACCCGCACCCCTACGGACCTGCACTTGAGGTGAGCGTAGGGGGGCGTACAGCCGGGTAGCCCCATAGAGAAGGACGGGGGCTGCATACTAATCACACACAGCCCCTGTCCTTCCCGGCAGCTACTTGGTACGGTCCCGCACGGAGCTGTACGTGCAGGCCGATTTGTGTGTGAATGGGGCCTTAGTGATTTGAAATTCTGTAGTTATATTTGCGCCCACATTTTTCTAATTTGGTCACATGTAAAGTGACAGGGATTTTTGCCCACTTGATGCCCTGGATGCAGGCTCTCTGTATATGGCCTGTAGTATCCTGGGTTGAACCACCACTGTTTGGTACCTGTGAACTTTGCAGAGTGGCAGCGAGGTGTCCGACACTAGAACGCTCTATGTGGTTCAGCACGTGGCATTGAAATTCCATACTGTCCATCCAGGAGTACAGATATATTTTGCAGCCATCCCTAAAATACACAT
Organism: Nanorana parkeri; assembly: GCF_000935625.1. Lineage (NCBI taxonomy): Eukaryota > Metazoa > Chordata > Amphibia > Anura > Dicroglossidae > Nanorana > Nanorana parkeri. Next base: position 776,351 of record NW_017306493.1, read on the forward strand.
TTAGACAGATCGATCTTTGTCCAACAGTACAAGTATGGTCCTAGCCTCTTTGGAGGGAGGAGAGAGTGTGATCAGGTAGGGGGGTTTTAAATTTCACTGCCACTGCTGTGACCACCAATGTGGGCGGGGGTAGTGTCACACTTGCCCTATAGTAACCACCAATGGGTAAAAAACACTGCCACTAACCACCAATTGGGAGGGAGTGTTCAAAGCAGAACTCTGACCAAAGTGGTTACTAAGCCTTGCAGTGGGGTTATCGCAGTCGCTGACAACAATCCTGGGAGTTACTATTTTTGCCACTGACACTAATGGTGGGGTGGTGGTTGCTGCAGCTGACACCAATAATGATTCTTTCTCTTCAATGTGTGTGTGGTACGAAGCAAAAAATGCAAGAGCACCAAAATTATTGGGCGTTGAGGTATGTTACAGCCCATTCATTTTAAATAGAGTGCCTAATGACACAATGCACCTACTATTGTGGTGCTTATCAGGAGTTCTAGTCTTATTTCCTCCATACTTCTGTCAGGTCATAGAAAGACAAACAGTATTTTGATAAGGTCAGTAGTTACAACCCTCATATTTTACCTTAATAGGAAAAAAAAACTGCCTCATACTATGTAATGAAGGCACCTTCTGGTGCCTGAACCTCCTATCAGATTGTCTGCAGTGCACCTCAAGATCCTTAAATATTGTGACACTATTGATGGCTTGGTGTATCTTAAGCTAAAAAACAAACAAATTACAAAACGCAATGCACTGCTTTCCAGATCTGGTCCGGAAAATGGTGTGAACATGCCCTTAAGGTAAGTCCTTAAAGCAGCATGGGGGGTGTTGAAAACATTTGTGACTTTAATGTCCCTTTAAGGAACCTGTCACAAAGTCCAGACCCGAGCTATAGACTAATGCAGAGCAGACCTCCTGTCTCTAAACTGTACCCTCTAGTAGTGACCAAAAATAGGCAGTTTACAGCCTTTTTTGATTTTGAGGAATGCCTCTATTCTACTAAAACATTAGATTGGGCTTTCCAACACTTTCACATGTATTCTCCTTTTGCCTGCTTATTAACAACCCCTCTAGGCGCAGAGATTATAGTTGGAATCTACTAAACATTCACCCTGTAAGTCATGCAATGCTATATACTGTATTTAACTTGGTGAGTTGGATTGGAAACCATTCCATTCTTGCAGTACTGAAAAAGAAGGTATTGTGGCTTTTTGTTGTTTTATTCATACCCATAGTCTGATTTTTTGGGATTAATTTATGATCTACAGTTTACCCTTAGGCCCCATTTACACACATTGGCCTGCACGTACAGCTCCGTGCGGGGCCGTACCATGTAGCTGCCGGGAAGGACGGGCTGCGTGTGATTAGTACGCAGCCCCCGTCCTTCTCTATGGGGCTACGCGGCCGTACGCCCCCCTACGCTCACCTCAATTGCAGGTCCGTAGGGGTGTTGGTTTTCTGGCCGGGACGCATACAGGATCCATTCCGGCAGCGTATGAATACGATCACCCGCACCCCTACGGACCTGCAATTGAGGTGAGCGTAGGGGGGCGTACGGCCGCGTAGCCCCATAGAGAAGGACGGGGGCTGCGTACTAATCACACGCAGCACCTGTCCTTCCCGGCAGCTACTTGGTACGGCCCCGCACGGAGCTGTACGTGCAGGCCGATTTATCCAGAGTTGGGGCCATACAGTTTCTTAGAGATGGGTTAAAGGTGTGTGTAATTTGTTCCTTGGGTGTGTTAGCACAATGTTAATATACACTGCCTGTCCAAAATAAAAAGTCGCTAATATTCTGTTGGACCGCCTTTAGCTTTGATTACAGCGCACATTCACTGTGGCCTCATTTTGATAAGCTTATGCAATGTCGCAACATTTATTTCCATCCAGAGTTGTATTCATTTTTCACCAAGATCTTGTAGTGATGATGGGAGAGTTAGACCACTCCATAAAGTCTTCTCCAGCACATCACAAAGATTCTAAATGGGGTTAAGGTCTGGACTCTGTGGTGGCCAATCCATGTGTGAAAATCCCTGAGCAACTGAAACACTCTTTCACAATTTGAGCCCAATGAATCCTGACATTGTCATCTTGGAATATGCCTGTGCCATCAGGGAAGAAAAAAATCCATTGATAGAAAACCTGATCATTCAGTATATTCAAGTAGGTAGGTGACCTCATTTTTTGGGCACATAACATTAAATGAGTTAAAGTGCGGCTGAAGCCTAAAACTTTATTTTTTGTTTTGGATGGAGTGGGGAGGAATTAGAACACTGCCAGGATTTTATTGCTGTCTGTGTCCCTGTTAGGGGGAGATTCATGCTCTCTATCCTGGTGACTGTTATCACTGAAAGTAAAAGAAAAAACTAAATTTTGGATTATCATCGGAACAGAAATAGATGTCAGCAGACACTAGTTCTGGTGATCCTGCTGACCACGAGGTGGATTTTTCTCTCTTTAGAGGGATTTCTTCTCACTTCCTCTTAGCTATTAGACAGGAAGTGAAAGGAAATCTCCCCAATGGGACAAAGATGGCAAAAAAGCTGATGGATTATAACTCTTGCTTACACATTCCAAAAATAAAAAAGTTTTGGCTTCAGTTCTACTTTAAGTGGGGTTTTTTGAGCACCTGTGGTTGTCTAAAGGATTTTTGATTTTTTAAAAAAGCTTAAATCCTGGAAAAAACGTTTTTTTTGACATGTAAATATAAGCTACCTCTATCGATGCTTGTCCCATGTATGATCGTTGTTGTGTGTTGGAGAATACTATTACTTTTAAAGAGCCTGTACATTCCTGTAAGCACCAAACACCCATTGCTGAGACTTACCTCTCCGGCTGTAATACAGCTCTGATAGGGGGTCGCTCGCTCTCCTCCTCCAAAACCATTCAAAAAAACATCTTTTATTCTTTTCACAGAATGCAGCAATAAAGAACTGAGAGGGGTTTTGGAACTACTATTATTTGAAAATAGAAAACAGGAACAAAAACAGAAGAGTAATAAGAAATCTGGCTACTTAGTAGCTTTGGAGTTACTTAAAGCAACTCTAAGCTGAAATATTTTATTAAGTGCCCTCCTCGTTAATGAGTAAACATTTTATCCTCAGCCGAGATCATTTTCATTGCAAAGTAGTTTTTATTAAAGATTATGGATTCAGGAAGAAGATGAGAAGGGGGATATTAGAATAAGATGCAGCCAGAAGTAGCCTGCTGATCTTAGTTATAACTGCAGAGCAATATAGCTGCTATCTAGGTGCTGCCTACCCTTAGCATCATAGCAATGTCTTCCAAAGGAGGTTGTGAGATTTGTCTGTTTTATCATTTTGAGTTTTCTTCAATAATGGACAGGCAATTTGGAGAGCTGATCACAAAAAGAGAGCAGCCTGAATCAGTCCACCATTGTGATAACTGTTGAAAGACAGCCTGCTCCTCTTTCAAAAGGCAAATTAATTTAAGGTATGATAAATTTGAATCTGGCTGGTGAAAACCATTACCAGCATTACACTTGGAGTAATCATACAGAATTGTATTCAATTTCTGACATAAGGATTAGAGTACTTCCCAAGGTACCAGCTCTTTATTAAGTTATAGCTACCTTTCCAGTTCAAAATATACAGGTCAAAAAACATCTATGTATAACTTTTAAGAGTCTGTTTTAAATATATTTTGGAGCTATTAATATAATTGAAGTAAAAAAAGGCAGCACAGTGGCTTATTGGTTAGCCCTTCTGCCTTGCCGGACTGGGGGTCTCCAGTTCAAATCCCATTTAGGACACTATCTGCAAGGAGTTGGCATATTCCCTCCTGTGCTTGTGTGGGTTTCCTCCCACACTCCAAAGACATGCTGGAAGGTTAAATAATTTCTACCTAACTCGTCCCTGCATGTATGTGTGATATGGAGCTTAGATTGTTAGCTCTTTAAGTGCAGAGACTGATGTTAATGCATAAATTATAAGCACCTGTAATCAATAAAGTCCTGGTTAATTGTTTTTTTTAAATTTTCAAAACTGTTTAGGGGAACTTCAGCCCAACTGAATACACAATTTACCTTCCACTCTTGTGATTGATACACCCCTGCCAAATGAATACTGATGGAACTGCATTTGGTATACCAGTTGCCCCTGGACACACAGGCAAGACACAAGATATAAATGCAATGACATTGAGCTTGTGCAATACAGAACATTTCTAAACAGGTGGCAATAGGGAATTATTAACATTACTCTTGACATCTCGGTTCTACACAAGGCATTGGTAAATCCAGCTCAACTGAGAAACTGCACAATGGCAGAATAGTATACTCCCTAGTAGGAAAAGAGTACAACTCTCTAGCAAACACATGAAAAGAATTAACAGAGTGTCTACCTTTCCTGTAATTGTTCAGCCAATGCTGCTGATGGTTTAGCACAATTTATAACTGCACACTAGTCTTGTTTTTGTGCTGTGGGCAATGTGTTCCCCAATCCCCACTCAATCTCAAGAATGCTCATGCCAGCCAACCTCAAGGAAATCTCAGAACACGCCTCTTGCCTCACTAAAGGTCACCCAACTTCATCTTTTAGGGCACTCAATCTCTTGATGTTTCATTCATCAGTGTATTTTTTTTTTTTTTAAATCTGGACTCCTGGCAGGCAGCTAAACATACACAGAACCTTTTTTTTTTATGAGGGCCAACACAACCACCTTTGGGTGAATGGTGTTTTCACTTCACAGCCTATATATAGAAGCTGATTCCTTTTCACCATGAAGCCAGTACACCCAACAATGAAAATGACCACCTTGTATTGTTTTCCAGGAGCTCCTCTACTCCCAAAACTCCCACACCAACTCACATGCCAGATTTCACCCTTTAGGTGGCTTCCAGACCAGTTATCATTTGGAACAGATTACTTAAGATCAAGGAAAATAACAGAAACACCTTCAGATCAAGTAACCCCTATGATGAGAACCTGTCAACACGTTTACAGCTAACCAGCCATATAGGGCTTACAGCTCCGTATCTTCCTGTGTTATGTTCCTACCTTCAGCCTGCACATTGACCTGGGACTGAATGAACCCCAATGATGAGGTCTTCCCTGTGCTTTTACCTTTCTCCACGCAAATGACAGCTGGGTGGAGGCAGCCGTGAGATCACGGCTGGCTACGCCCAGTTGTAATGACAGATTAGCATCCCTAAATGACCTGGGGACGCTGATTTGTCATTAAACAATAACAACTGGGCGGAGCAAGCTGTGATGTCATGGCCGGCTCCGCCCAGTTGTTATTTATTGGCCGGGACCTGCTAGAAGACTTATAGGAAACGGTTGGCCAGCCAATAGGAAACAGTTGGGCGGAGCTAGCGGTGATGTCACCGCTAGCGCCGCCCAATTGTTTTTATTTTGCTGGCCAAGTCATGTCAAGTTTTGCCGGCCAGATGTTGGATTAGCTGAGTCGTACTCCTTCTGCACTTTGCCTCAGCCGAACATGCAGAGCACGTTTCGGCTGGCCGAAGGCAGCCAATGTATGGCTGATTGTAGCCGTTGTATGGCTGAAATCAGCCGTACAGGGCTGAAGTGAATAGCCCAACAACATTCCAGCTCACTTCTATTCGGCTCGGTTATTCACTCGGCTGCTTAGTAAATAACCCCCTAGGTTTTCCTGGATGAGTAAAAAATGACTTGGTCAACTTTAATTGACACGATAAGGTGTTAAAGTAAGAGGCTAAATAGTTTTGTTCTGTAGTATGTTATGGTCACGAACAAATAACATATTACATGAGTGGTAGGTAGAGTTGCATTATTTCAACACGTGGAGTAACCATCCAATAATTGGGTGGAGAAGAGGAGCTAATAGGAAGGGTTTAATACATTAGGCTTGATTCAAAAAGTTTTGATACAGGATAAGGATCTTTATATTTAGCCACATGAATGTAATTTTAAAATCTCATTGGGCTCTACGGAAAATAACGATTTTTTTTTTTTTCAAAATAAGAATGCTTATCGTGGTGCATTATCTTCCTAAATTTAGCCTAATATCTTAGCAGCTGGGTGCTTGTAATTTTCGGTGAAAAGCTCCCAGCAAAGAGAGCAATTCCCCACCCAGTGCAATCAAGAGCAGCATCGAGAACTGGAGCTTCGGGAGGGGCATACCCTTTAAAAGCATGACAATTTCAACCTCTGAAACTGCTAAAATGCATTAGGTGCTGTAATCGAACACCCCGTAAATCTACCTCTCACAAGCCAGTTGCACACAGCTTTTAGTTATGAGATCTGATATTGTCAAAGTAGATGTACATGAGCTGGATTAATAGCTGTAAATTTTGATGCTATTAGAACAGCGACTCCATATGCATAGCTGTCTACAAGTGCAGCAGAGGATTAATATGCATGTTCCATCCCACAATTTCTAGAGAGGATTAAATCTTCATTCTCCGGATAGATGTTTTTTTTTTTTTAAGTGTGTTGCTGTAAAAGGCTCTGCTTAGCAATGTAGATTTCCATATTGTTTTCTCTCAGCAAATAGAAATGGAAGAAGCAAATTATATGTCAGGATTGTTTTTATCAGAGCTCCATGAGTGGAAAGGCTAGTGAGCTCTATTAATCTTAGTTGGCATGTTGACCAGCCTATATAGCAACAAATTGAACATAACTAAGTGACAGAATGAGGTCCGCTGCCTAAGTGGCTTCAAGCAGCATAGAGTCATGTTCTGTGCTTCGCAGTCAGCACACATGTGGCTGCGACTGAAAAATCTGGTAGTTATACAGACATTATGAATTCTGCTGTAATCTCTATAATTCATAAGGTTATCTTATAAACGGCCAAACAGATGGGTTCTGTTGTGCTGCTACTTTAAATAGCAGTGAACAATAGGTTACATGCTCTGTTGCTGTGTTGCTACAGTGTTCCCTTTTTGTGCATGTTAAATCTATTCCTGTGTAAGGTTTTCTGAAGAGTAGTTAAACCACAATTCCCATGCCACTTCACCATATTCCATATACTCCAGAGGTCCTGCAGATTCTAATGTGAAGTACTGTACCGTCTGTAAAGAAAATGTATCTCTGCATACTAAATGTATTTATGAAATCCCCCAGGTGACCAAGTGCATGGTGCATTCAGTCCTATTATTATCAGTGCAGTTGTTCTTGAGCGAGTGTAGTCGACAACATGCCCCCTCACCACTGTCTGAACATGCTGCTCACAAGACAAAAAACAGTGCTTTTGTCTAGTAGCAGGTGCATGCTGGAGATGAGAGGCATCATTCAGCACAACTCCATTAACAACACAAGCACTAGTAAAATATCATCTAGCCCTTGCGGGGCTGTATGATATATCTGCTGGTGCTGTGTATGTTCACAAGAAGCTGGCAGATTGATCACACAGCCATACAGTGCTTTTACTATTGTGATCTAACAGTCAGTTCTGTTGGGGATGTGTGATCTATCTGCAGCTGCTAGTAAACATACACAGCCCCGGCAGATAGATCATACATCACTACATTGCTTAATAATCTTTTACTATTGGGAATAAACAGCCAGTCTGTCAGGGGTGAGTGGTCTCTCAGATAGATCACGCAGACCCAATAGCACTGACTGTTTAGTCACAATAGTAAAAGATCATTCCCTGCCCTCCGGGTTGTGTGATTTATCTGTCGGCTGCTAGTATTGGCAGATTGTTAGGGAACCAAGAAACCAGACAGATACTAAAGTACAGATTAGGAGTTTATTGAAAATAACAATAAACAATAACAATAAACATAAATGGCAATAAAACAATGGAAGAAGTCCAGGACGTTGTCGATGCCAAGCCAGAGGTCAGATGCCAAAGTGAGTAGTCAGTCAAACCAGGTCAGGGAACACTGAGGGCAGGATGAACAGAAACAAAAGCCAGAGTCAGGAACTGGGAGATAAGTAAGCCAGACCATGGGTCATACACAGAGAACGGGAACAACAGCAGAGCACTTGGTAGATCTTAACACACGCAAGGGCAGAGTCTAAATGGACCAGCTGATGGTTAAATAGTAAACTAGTGTTGCATCATAACTCTGAGACAGGAATTTGACAGGAGTTTGTTAATAGTTGCAGAATGATGATGTGCACGGGTTTGGTCATAAGAGGGAGCCAAAGAGTAATAAACAGGGTCAGACACACAGCAAACAAGGCATGCTGCAGCCAACTGGAGGAGGAAGGGTAAGAAACCCTGACACAGATAGATCATACAGCCCACCAGCACCAAATACTACACACAGCGTAGAGTGGGCCGTACAGATCCGTGTGGCGTGCAAGGCTGTATCGAGCCACTCCCGGGAAGGACAGGTGCTGCGTGTGATTGTACGCAGCAGCCTGTTCTTCCCTATGGGAGGATGCGGCTGTATGTTCACCCGAGCTGCACATCCGTATGGGTGCAGGTGTCTGTACTCAGGATGGATCCTGTGCGCGTCCGAGCACGGACACTCGTACCTGCACGGATGTGCAGCTCGGGTGAGCGTACGGCCGCGTCCTCCCATAGGGAAGAACAGGTTGCAGCGTACAATCAGATGTAGCACCTGTCCTTCCCGGAAACTGCCTGATCCGGCTGTGCACGCCGCACGGATCTTTACGGCCCCGCTTTACGCTGTGTGAATTAGGCCTAAGATTTGGGCAGACTGACAACTTGTGTCTGAAAGATTCATAACCTAAACAGGTCTCAGAAATACTATGTTACTCAATAATATCAACAGATTTTTTCACACAGAGATTATCAGATTCAGTTAGAAGAAGTAATAGGACTGGTAACATTAACTGGTCAAGGATTAGGTGTAGCAACTGAAATGTTACTTTGGTTATCAGATGCATGAGAAGCAGCAGGAGTGTTAGTAGGAGCATGCATTGAACAAAAGCGTTCAGCAATTCAGACAACAGCATTGATTTATTAAAGGCAAATAGGCTTTTCACTTTGCACTGGGATTTTCCCTTAGCTTTGTGAATGTGGCGAAAATTCACTTTGAAAAAAACACCCAGTCATGGACATGAAAAAAACTGTAATTTATGTGCACTTGATTGGATGATGGAAGTTAACAGAGCTTCACCTCATTCACTAAACTAAGGACAAATTTCCTTGCAAATTTAACAACCTATTTGCCTTTAGTAAATTAATGCAATGGAGCTGGTGTGAACCAGCCCATAATTATTTGTTTTATTTATCTGCAATGTGCCTTTGAACCTGCTAGAAAACGTGACTACTCCACGAAGAGTCAATTCTCTAGGAGCCAGAGGTACCACAATCCCCCCTGTAACTTGCACCGACAGAAACCCCCACCCCAGCCACAGGTGCTGAAATGTGCAGGGACACTCCTACAAAGGGGAATACTATAGCGTACCACTTGAGGGTCTGTTGACATCACCTCCAAGATGGCAATGTCCAGCAGAAGTCTCAGGGCTTTTGGATATCTGCACAAGGGAGCTTTTTACAGAAAAACACGTGCATGAAGAAACACATTTTTTTCCTGCTCAAAAAGGTAGAGAAACTTACCTTCCTTGGAATGTCCTTTTGTGTTTGAACTATATATTGATGTTTAAACTTTAACATTCTGCTACTTTTAGCTAGTTTGAAAGGCTATTGTTTGCTTCACATCCTGGAAGTCTGTCTATGGTGTTTGATACGGGAGGAGCACAAGGTTACATGCAGTGAAGGGGTTAAGAGTCTGCATTGCAGATCTGTGTGTATGGCTGTGTTTGTGTGCTAGGCACGTTTTAAGAGTGTGAGTAAGAGAAAGGACTGTTAGCGAAGCAGCGAAAGGGTGGGACTTGCTTTCAGAACACGCTCTGATGCTCTCAAACCTGTGAGGAGGAAAAATTAAGAATTATTTCCCCATCACCGAAATCATCTGTCATCATTTTACACGCCGCCTGCGTCCTGCAGAGCGCGGTAGACAGTTATGGGGAGCAGAGCTATTGTAATGTGCTCTGCAAGCCCATAGCTCTCCTGCTAGGATTATTGAACAGTCCAGAATTACATTGTACTACTATACAAAAAAAAGTAGTCAAGCTATGGAAAACACAATAGAAGGAGCATGACTACCTTTGTCAGCCTAAACTGTCAAATCAGATATTAATAGAAATAGCATGGATGAACCAGAAGCCCCAGCAAACAGACATCTGTATTCCAACGGGTCTGTCTGTGCTTAGGTGTACTCCATTTATGATCATATATCATAATGCAAGCATCAAATATAAAATGAATTAATTCTAAGAGATAGGGGTGAAGTTAGGCAGAAGTATAAGTCTGACACTTCTATGGTATGAAATTCTAAGTTTGCTTCTCCAGAGGACTTCTGAGTTCTGTTTTACTGTAGTCGATCTTATTATGCTGTGTTATACAGAAGTCTATGGGGAGTCTTCGGAAAAACAATTACAGTGCAGGCTGCTAGTCACAGGATAACTGGAGGAGGAAGCGTTTGTGCAGGTATTTTAGAATTGACTCATGCAAGATCAGGGGATATATGAAGCTAATAGTTACATCCCCTCATTCCAAACATTTATAAAAAAAGATAAGTAAAACATCTTAAATATTGATTTGCTGACAATTTGCCTACTGCACCCGCTAGAGCTAAACAAAATACAAATTCCTCTACAAGCTTTTATGCTGTGATTTTTTTTTCCCATAGAAAATTAGAGAAAAATGCTCCCTTTAGATTTTGACACGCATCAAATCTGAATAAAATGTTATGGAGAAAACTGGGTTGTTTTTTTTCCCTAAGCCCTCTTGGGGTAAATTTTGGCAATTTGTTTTGTGTACAATGGCTTGCAAGCAGCTGATGCTAGATATGAAAATTCCTTTGCAGCAATACCAATGGGTAGCTCCAGCAGGGCAGCCAAGGATTAAGAAGAAAAAAAGATTTTGGCTATGTGCCACATAGGGATGGTGCCCCTAGCCTGAGCATCAAAAGAAATGCATTTGTTTTAGATTATTTACATTTCTGAAGCCACACAAACAGCAATTGTAACAGGTGGGGGGGAGGGGAGGCTGACATAAGCAGAAAAATATAAAGATAGATTGGAAAGCTTGGTCTAGTTTACAAACCAAGAATTCTCTTGCTTTTTGACCAGGAGCAATCTATAATGTGTAGTATTTTTTTATAGACTTGCTGATTGGCTATGTTGCCTTGTTCATAATGTAAGATAAGCTGTAGTGGCATGCAGAAGCAACACAGACAGTGCAGTGGCATTGCAGTGGGGCCTCATCATCAGGTATGGATCTGTTAGCTGCCTATTTAGCAAAAGCTTTCAATAGCTGAATTACAGAGTATTTAACAGAAAAGATCTAAAACCATGGCTACTCAGAAGTGGTGATAGAAATATAGAAGCTTCCATCGTTGGCAAGATCCAGGCCTGTCATTACAATTCTGGCTTTATAAACTAGTGAAGCAAATATGTAAAGACAGGATCAAGATGGCAGCTCCAAAGTTTGCACCCTTAACAGTTGACACGTTAACAGTGACAGCTGCCATATTTCCATTTAGTGGACTGTTATTTATTCCTAGGTAAATATAAAAGGGTAGCATGGCACAGCCCAAAGGTATAAACACAAGAATAAACAAGATAGGCACAAAGCACCATTAACAATTAAGGATTACAGTGCAGATAGGATGCCGCAACAGCTGAGAGCTGCAAATACGTTTGAAGGTGTGAAAGAGTGGCACTTACCTCAGGTGTAGTCCATGTCATAGGTCAAGAGCCTTACTACCATGGTTATTGACCACATTTCTGTGAGTAAAATGGGGTCCATAGAAGTAGCTTGATAGAGGACCAAACCTTAAGGAGTATTATTTAGAATGCTAGAAAGCTTTTTATTTATCATAAAGTGTGACATGCTGTCCAGGCCAAAGCTATAGTTTGTTTTGCTGCAACCAGGGTGAAAGTTATCAGTTTCCATTGGTGTTTATGTAGACACTTGATTTGGTCAGGTAAAAGGGCAATCCATGGGCTGTGCTGTATCCATATATTAAGTAAGGTATGCAAAAGCCAAAACACCTTGAACCAGAAGGTAGTAACAAAGGGTCCACCAGATGTGTTTAATATCACCAACCTTATTGCATCCCCCTAAGCACTTGTTAGATGTTTAAGGATGTAGGTGAGCCACCCTGGATGGGACCAGAAACCAGTGGGTAAGAAGCTGTTTCCTGAGAAATGATAATAAAAGAACCTTTAGATACGTTGTCATACTATAGACCAGTCTTCATCAGTTTTAGTGGCTGGAAAGTCCAGTATACACTTATTAACATATGTGGTAGTAGTGGACTGTGGGAAGGGAAAAGGCATTAAGATGGGCATATAAGTATGAAATCAACCTTTGTGTGCATAGGTGGTCCAAGCAAATACGTTCAAATTGAGTGAGAATGTTCTTAGAAAGGGATCTGTAAGTAAGTTTTTTTTATACCTATAAGTTTTTTTATACCTCTTTTTCCTGAACTAAAACTTGCTTAGAGCAAGTGCAGCTAGAGACTAGTAGGGAATGAACTAATGGATGTTACTAAGAATACTTAGTAATTATGGTGCATTGCTCAAAATAGCAGTGTCATATTCAGCAACCTGTAGGCAAAGTGACTATAACAAATACTCTTCCAGTTGACACTGTTACCCAGTTGGCTAGTATGGATCAACCTTCTTCTACATGTTGCAGCATGGTCAGAAAGTGCAGCAGTTCCTGCTTATTTCTTCGTGTTTACTGTAGCTGCTCTCCACAACTCACACTGCACATATTTATTCTATTTTACTTGACAGCCTCTTTGAGAAAGTAAGTGTCTGATTTACTATAATTTTCAAGAGATCTTGGAAATAACTAAGTGGCAACGTGATCAGCATCTCTTGACCAACAGTGAATTTACTTCTATGTGTATTTCCGTGTCTACTAGTATATACATTGAGATTTAGGTGTATAAGCACACAAACATTGGTGTGTGTGCTTGTGTGCTCTTGCAGCACTTTTAAATTAGGACAGATTGCAAGCTAACATGCTCTATAATTCCCACGTAGACAGCCTTATCTTCAAAAACATACTGCCCTTTGTGTGCAGAATGATGTAGCAGACTTTTTTCAGCAATCCCCTGTAAAAATTGGCCTAAAAGAGCGAGCATTGCTGGAATTTGGGGTTTGTGAAAATGTACTACATTTACCATTTAATAGGCACCATATTTAAAAAAGAGTGCACACAATGGCAAACATGTCCTTTAAGGAAATGGTTTCATGACTTCCATCTGTAGAATTGTATAACCCCCTTCAGTGCCTGTTGTAGAGGCTGCCATGTACGGATCCATATTTCTGCATCCACAAAAGATTAAATGTTTATATGTACAGTTTAATAGCATATTTGATACAGTATATCAGTGCTGCCATCCCATTTTTCCTCATCATTGTATTGGCTTTCATCCCATCTCTGTTTGCCTGGAGGTGACTCATAGACTTTGATCTTACTCTTTTAGTAGGCCAAAAGCATCTGATACTAGGCAGCTAAAGCCGCCAGCACATATGTTTTGGATGTGCTTTAGAAGAGATAAGGTGTTGAATCTGCAACAGCAGCCGGCACAAGCAAACCGAATTTCCTGTACTGCCGCAGCAGTGCAAACCTTGAGGTTGTCAAGATTTTTATGCCTATCTGTGGCAACTGTCAACTGTGGCATCAGAAAGAAGATTGGAGGCTTCATCAGTAAGCTTTAGCATCTTTCATGTCTATCTTTTTCTCTTCTTTCTGTTCTTTGTGTCCACATGCAAAGTGCTCTCAGCCTAGCTTTGAGAATTCTCACAAGTCAGAAATGAGGTGCAGATAAGCCAGCAGTCCAAAGAGCATTGGAATTAATCCTCATCAGATGACTGAATCTCTTTAAAATCCATGAGGTATTATAGCTTTGTGGCCTATGGTCTTTAGTAGACAACAACTAATAAACATTAAATGGGATGTGTTTAGGGCTACAGGCTATAACAGATTCTATTTAGAGTCTGGATATCCCAATGATATCATTCACAAAATGATCAAGTACTTTGACCCATGAATAGCCAAATCCCCTGAAAATCATCATATTGTCATATCGTCCAAGTTGAGTCAGTTGTTTCAGCCTGCATATGCATGCACTCCAACCACTAGGATCCAAATATATAGAATGCTGTTATATTTGTATGGATAAGCTACAATTCTAGTTTTCACCAGCAGTTTAAAAATAAATAATGTGTTTTTACATTCTAGCAGTAAACAATTGAAAGTCTTTTCTTACTTCCTTCTTTTCTAGTGCAGCTTTTCTTGTTCCCCAGACAGGGTGGTGCAGAGCTGCATCATCCAATTATTAGGCCTGAGGGGTGTGTTGTAGGTGTGCTGGAGTGGTTTATAATGCTCGGAGGACACAACCTTAATGCCAATCACCCTGGGTACATCTATATTTACATATAACATGGTTTCACCCTCCAAAACCGGCAAATTATTTAGCAGAATTAAATGATGATTTGTTAGATACCAAAAATGACAGGTCTATTGTGTGTCTTTCTTCAGGGAGGTCTAATGTGTCTTATTAGCCTTCTGGACCTGTAATATGGATGTGTTTAGTGTCTGGCTGAGCGGTATGTCCTTCTGCATTAACACACTCACTTTTTAGGTAACTTCATTACAGTGAGACTTTTGGGAAATGCATAAAACTTAACTCTGTGTGGTTCAAATGTGGGTCAGTATAGGTCACTACTCAAGCCTTACAGGTGTGTATTCTTTAAACTGCACTCCAGGCCATTTTTAATCGACCATTTATGCCAGAAGTCCCTTGAAGACCTTCACTACTTGAGATTAATGATACCTCTGCATTCCTTGTAACTGGACTATTTTTTGTCCAGGAGATTTTTTTCTGACTTGTTTCCGACTTTAGAATTTTCGGGCATATGAGGGTAACATTGTGTTTAGCCTCCCTTCCCCACACAGTTTGGGGGTCATCAGATCTCGCTATCGTAACAGAAGCATCCATGCTTCACATGTTCAGGAGAGATGGCATTTTTTTGCATGCAAAAAAAAGTAATATAAAATTAAATTTTACCAATCACTTTAAGAAAATACAAAAATCTCCATGCTCTATAAATTGATATTATTAAAAATAATATATGATGAAAGCTTTTTGCATTTACAAGATGATCATTGCCTCCATCATTATTCATTCCTATAAATCTGATTGCCCTATAACATGAAAAACTTTACCACAACATGCCTGGTAACATTGAATACAGAGGAGCTGAGATGGACCACTAACTGTAGGAAAAGCCTTCAAAGCCCAATTATAACTTTGTTTTAAGGATTTATTGCATGTATTATACCAAATTATTTTTTTTGGTTTGATACTGGCAATAACTCCCTTTTTTCTGCATTTTATTCACTGTTATATTTAATTAGCTATCTTCTCTTACTTTTTGTGCTTTTCACTCCTTCAAAAATGTTAGCTGGCTGGTTTGAAACAAAACGACGCAAGTTCATACAAAAAAAATCTTGTCGGAACATTCAATAATGCCATCAGAGACCTGACGAATGTGGTTTCTAATTTTGTTTGATTTTCATATTTGATCATTTTTTCAGCAATATATAAATTATACCAAGATCTTGGTACCATTTTTTACAGCTGGAGATGTCTGTTAGCCCCTATGTGATAGCAATTAAGTTAAATGTAAAAAAAAAAAGTTTAAAAAATTGAAGTCACATAAATAAATAAAAAAACAATTTTAAGTCACACACACACACACGTCAGTTGCACCTATGTGCGAAAACTGCAATTGCGCCACACACATATTATCACTCACTGTTGACTCTAAATTGATGAGCGGAAACGGCTTTTAAAGCATCGCCTATAGGCAGTTTTGGGTACTGTAGTTTTTTGCCATTTCATTGACGCATGCTATTTTAAGGCTTGACATGTTGGTGTCAATTTACCCAACACGACCCCATCTTTTATATCTTACAAAACAATGGGTATTATATTCTGTTTCTGTGCACTAAAATTCATTTTCTAGCTAAAAATTCAGCATTTATCACGTGTGCAAAAATTAAGAAATTGCTCCGTACAGGAAGTGGTTAACTATTAAAAAATCAAACAACATTTTCGAAAACTATTTTTTTAAATGAAATTCTACTATTGTATAGCCAGCTTTAGATGAGTTTGGCAGTGCGGGCACAGGAACAGGTAGCGACAGGCGTTTTTCTGCTTGCAACACTCAGGTGTAAACATGGACCATAGAAATGAATGGGATTCCTTGTCATGAGCGTTTTCCACACATTTAGCTTTGAGCGACAAAACGCCTAGAATGGGGACCACTTGTTTGCTTTGCAAGGAGTTGCTGTCTAGATCTTTTAAAACAGAGTTGCCTTAAAGTGACATTAAAGGCAAAAACATTTTTCCCTCCCCCAATGTCAAAGCCAGCACTTACCTTAAATGATGTTTCCTAATCCGATCTTCTTCTTTCCTGATGTTTTCATCTGTCCCTCCAGCGGTGCGGTGGCTCTCCGATCCAGCGCTGACTCCTCTGTCCTTGCAGGCACTTTCGATCCAGCAGTGTCTGCATGCGGGTGCACGCGTCCATAGACTTACCTTGTGTCTCTGCTCGTCTCCTGGCCGAGAATCCGAACTGCGCATGCGCCTGCCCCAAGATGCTTTGCGGCCGCCCGAACAGTTTTCGGATTCTCGGACGGGACCGCGCAGCGAAGACGGGGTAGGTATAAACCGCTGTTAAAGCGGGTTTTTTTTTTCTACTTTTTGCATAAATCTACTGCCTGCTAGCAGTTATGGTTATGGGGCTCTTTTAACTTTTGTAACAATACCCAAAAGACCACGATATATGCTAAAACTGAATATCACTTGGACATGGACCACTTTTGTTCTGAATTTTGAATGACCTGCAGCTCCTTTAATATTTTGTTGGATCAGCTTTAGCTATTATAGCACACATTTGGCATGGCGTTGTTTTGATAAGCTTATGCAATGTCACAACATTTATTTCTGTCCAGAGCTGCCTTCATTTTTTACCAAGATCTTGTAATGATGATGGGAGAGTCGGACTACAGCGTAAGGTCTCAATGGGGTTAAGGTCTGGACTGTGGTGGACCAATCCATGTGTGAAAATGATGCCTCATGCTCCCTGAACCATTCTTTCACAATTTGAGCCCAATGAATACTGGCATTGTCATCTTGGAATATGCTCGAGCCATCAGGGAAGAAAAAATCCATTGATGGAAAAACCTGGTTATTCAGTATATTCAGGTAGGCGGCTGACCTCATTGTTTGGTGACATAACGTTGCTGAACCTAGTCTAATTATCCAATGGAAGGCTCTGACCTATTTGCTAAATCCAGGCGGTGACTATATTTGGCCAGGCAGTGTATATTCAGAGGTTGACCATAATACTGCAGGCAGGTTGCTACACTCCTAAAGAACTGATCCTTAATATGGTAATGTCACCAGGCATTGCTGTGTTATCTTGGGGAGTAGGGGGGGAGACCTGTGGGTCACAAGCACTTTTGATCCAGAGGTACAGACAGAGAGCTAGTGTAAAAAAACGAGTCAGGACTCAGAGACAACAAAATAATGTGCAGCTGAATTGCAAAACGGCAGCCTGCTTTCTTAAAAACATAATATTAAACAGCACGAGTCTTACATAGTGATTTAAATCTCAGCCCCCAGGCATTATTTAATATCAGGCCAAGATAAATTATCCAGTCGAATAAGCACTACAAACGGCA
This sequence comes from Nanorana parkeri, assembly GCF_000935625.1. Lineage (NCBI taxonomy): Eukaryota > Metazoa > Chordata > Amphibia > Anura > Dicroglossidae > Nanorana > Nanorana parkeri. The sequence continues at coordinate 794,057 of NW_017306493.1, forward strand.
ACTCTCAGAACTGAACCTAATAAATATAAGCTCACAAAAATGTGGAAATTAACTTTTAATATAAGTAGAGAGCACTAGCTTGCTGACCTTGGTCCTCCAGGGTTTTTTTCAAGGAAGGAGACATAATTGGTTGGAAATAAAACAAGGAAGAGTTCTTCTGAACAACATTCTGTTATCTAAACACACTGAACAAGCAGATGACTTTACTAGGGATACACCGATACTGATACTAGTATCGGTGCCGATACCAAATATTTGGGGGAGTACTCTTACTCGCCCCAATGCTCCTGATACTTATGCCAATACTGGAACTTCCGGTATCAGGAAGCCAGGTGACAAGTCATTACACGTTGTCTGGCTTCTTGATTGGCCGGGAAGCTGGCTCCAGGCTCCCTTGTCACCAGGGAGCCTGGAGCTGGTTTCCCGGGCCAATCAGGAAGCCGGGGGCGGGTAATGAATCGCCCCCCGGCTTCATGATTGGCCGGGAAGCCGGCTCCATGCTCCCTCGTCACCAGGGAGCTGGCTTCCCGGCCAATCAGGAAGCCAGGGGTGGGTAATGACTTGCCCCCCGGCTTCTTGATTGGCCGTGAACCAGGATTTTCACAAATCTTTTTAGCGTATACCACCTCAGTACAGTGGTATACGGTGATAACTGACATCACAGGCATTGGCCAAGACTGCCCAGAACAGCACAATGCATCTTGTTTGAATGGGTCTACGGCTGCAGTTAATGATTTTATTGATAATCAACTTATTTGGCTGATTTTTTTTTTCTTCAATTAGTCAGATTAAAAAACAAATGAAATACCACCTTCAATCTAAAATAAAATACACAAATAGAGTGTTACAAACAATGTTCACTTCAGAATAAAGCTGTATGCACAATTTTTTGCAATCCCACCGCACTGGAACGCACAGCAGAAGGACAGGAGGCACGTTTGGGGTGCCATTGAAATTAATGGCACCGCAACGCACCTGCCACAGCAGAATTTGTCAGGCCGAAACCGAAAATTACTTTTTTTTAAATAATCGTATGTATTAAATTAGATATTTTAATTCGTTTCATGGATTTAAAATAATCTGAATTGAAAAACTCCATGCCAATATAATAAAATAACTAAACTTTTATTTAAAATAACAGTGAAAGCCGCTGCTCGTTTAATACAACTGATCTATTCAGATCACTTGTATTAAAACCGAGCGGCAGCGGCTCCCCCCACCGCGGTTTTCTGGTCCCCCGCTCCTCTGGGGGACCCGTAACCCCGGGATAGCAGCTCACCATAGAGCCCCTAGAGAAGACGAAGAACATCCGTTCTTCGTCTGCTCTGTGTGATCACTGAGACCGTGGCGCTGTAATCACAGCGCCACCTGTCTCAGCAGTCACTTACTGCAGCTTCTGTCACAGAAACTGTGACAGAAACTGCCTGCGTCCTCATTCAAGTCAGCTCCTCTGCTGATTGACAGCAGCCAGTGGGCAGGTACAATAGCCAGCCTGCTATTGCAGTTTGAAATAGCCAATAGCAGGCTGGCTATTGCTCTCGACCACTGCGGATTGAAGTCTTGAAGTCTTGCAGACGGCTTGAAGTCTTGCAGACGGCTTTCCGCTACCAGCAGTTGAATCGAACATGGAGCAGCAGCGTTGACTGACAGCCGTTCTCCTGGCTGCAGCGGTCTGTGTCCCCTCTGATCCCTGCTGCCTTTGCTGATACAGGCAGTGGAGGAGCGGGGATTGGAGGGGACACAGACCGCAGCATGCTCCCAGTGGGGAGGAGAGAGCTGCAGAGGGGCGTTGGTGGGATGGGGGGTTAGGGGGAGGTTTGGTGGAGCTCTCCTTACCTCTGAGCACCGGCTGCAGGTCTTTGTCTCCTCTGATCCCCACTGGGAGCAGTGGGGATCAGAGGGGACACAGAGCCAATGAAACACTGGCTCCCAGCGTTGAGGATAGAACTAGGGGATCCATGCCAACTAATCAATAATTAGTTGACAGCGATTCTCATTATTATTAGATTAGTTGGTTGCAGCCCTAAATGGGTCCTGATACTACAAACTGTGACAATGGTTACAACTTTATGAAGAATGCCTCCTGATCCTCACTTTCCCTGGAAGTGAACAATGTCCCAATTTATGTGAAGGAGGCAGGAGACCCAAAAAGTTCCCATGTATGCTCAAATGGTATGTTTGCTTTTGATAGCATTCAAGCAGCAGAGCCAGGGGGGTCCTGCAGTGCATTTTTTCCTGGGCCTCATCACCTATATTTAAACCCCTGCCTGCATTTCAAGTAGGGTTAGGGTTGCCACCTTTTTTTCTAGCGAAACCCAAACACTCTATCAATGCACAGAATTTTTTGGGGGAGAGTCACGGCATATTTATATGTAAATAGCGCCATATGTAAAATCACATTCGAGCCAGTAGCCCCTATCTTAATTTTGGTTGCCCCTGTCTGCCTAACATCTTGTGTCCGGGTTTCTGCTGCCATGAAACCCGGACACAGCATTCAAAACCCAGACTGTCCAGGTGAATCCTGGACAGGTGGCAATTCTAAGTAGGGTACACACGTAATGAATTTCACACAGTGGCGCCGCTGTATAAACAGTGTAGATAGAGGAATCCACCTTAGCCCAAACCTGTGCAAAACTGACCGAGACATCAATCAGTTGTGGCCAGGGCATTCCCCACCGCTACATGTCACAAAGGGGCAAGGATTGCAATTGATTGGGCTTGGTGGGCATCAGGTTCCCGCACATCACTATTCAGCAACCATTGCTATACCAAAACAGTGCCAGCATCTGAGTGGCTGCCATCACTGTGCAGATGATCATTTTCTACCCGCCGGCTCCTTCAGCAAAAGTCCAATGGAAAATCGATTTTTATCTAATCGGATGGTGCCAACAGGGCCGCCCACAGCTCAAATTTCAGTTCAGTGGGAAGAGAGTGCAATTTGAACTGTGGGCAGCCAGATGTGGTAACACTATTCTCTAATCCAGAGATCGCCAACCTTTCGGACCTCATGGATCACTAAATTCATCATTTTAAATCCCGCGGACCACTAATATAATTTTCTTTATTTCCTCATTTTAGACAGCCGCTGCTGGAGTCAGTGAGAGGCAGCCCAGGAGCCTCCGTGCCACTATATTGACGGCCCAGCCTGCATGGCATCAGAGGGGCCCAGGGACCGCCAAAATGTTCTCACGGACCACCGGTTGGCGAACCGCTGCTCTAATCTGCCAGACCTTAATACAATAATCCAGTGTTTGTGTAGCATTTACAATATTATAAACATATAATTGCATCACTATGGGGGACATTTACTAAAACTGGAGCAGCTGTGCATAGGAACCAATCAGCTTCTCTCTTAAGCTTCTTTATGTAAGCTCTAAAAAATGAAAGAGAGAAGCTAATTGGTTGCCATACACAGTTGCCCCAGTCTTAGTAAATTCCCCTCTGTAGGAGGAATATATCCAAGCTGGAGTTGTTGCCCACAGTAACCAATACGTTTCTCTCTTCTGTTTGTTCAGTAAATGTTTGAAAATGAAAGAGAGAAGTTGATTGGTTGCCCCAGTCTTAGTAGACCCCCCTAATGATGCATTTATTGAGGTATTTCTGTCCATGGTATAGTGTAAACCATTTGTACGTATGCAGTGTTGTCCTGATGGTGTGAACATGTCCCCTGAAGGGCCCCCTGTACACGCAGTGTGCCCCCACCTCCTTCCTCACTCATCACCATTCCTTAGCCAGAAGAGGCGTGTACAAGCTGTGCACTCGTCTGTGCACACTCAGCTCCAAGAATACAAAGGGGACACGCTGACCTTCACGTATCCTTTCCTAGAAGCCGTGAATTCCAGCTTTTTTGGGGTGGGGGGACCTCTAAAGCTGCTCTCATTTGTACTAGTTGGACCTGTATTCGTGTGTTCGGAGGTATTTTGCCATTGCCTCTTTCTTGTGTGGTATATTCATGTAGTTGGGCGGCAGAGCCTGCCCCTGCTGGTACATTGTGTGCTGTATTGTGTGTGAATGGAGGTGGGGAAGGCTCAAGTGCCGCTCATGGTCATAGGGGAGAGCTGTGCATGGCAGGGTGTACAGGTGCCGCAGTGTAACTTTCTACGAGGACGTTTTCAGACACTGCCTGGCTTGCGTGCACCAATGTGGCTGAGGGGAGGGAATGGTTAATGGCGCGTTTTACGAGCTGTGCTGGAACTACAACCGCTGGGACATGTAGTCCCTTTACGAGCACTGAGCTGTAGGTGGGCTGATGCGCTCCCGTCTACTGTTCATCTCCTTTCGCTCAGTTGCTAGTAGTCCCGCGAGCTCAGGCGCTAAGCCAGTACAGCGTTAGCCAGTTTCTGCTGGCTTTCCAGCATTACTGGCAGCATAGGGGTTAATACATAGCCGGGACCAGAAGCAACATCGCGTTCGACGTAACCTAGACGCCGGCGTGTGATTGGTCGCTGTTGAGCCGTACTTGTTATTGACAGCGAATCGCAAAATGTTTACGTGAGGCCAATCAGAGGCGCCGATGTATTTATCTCTGAGCATGATGTACACGGCTTGCTGTGCGTCGCGTACACCCAGGAGATCACGTGGCGTGGTGGTTAGCGTGTACTGGTCACGCCTCCTGCCATGATGTTTAGGTGTGCGGGAGATTTTGATAGCAAAGCTTGTGTGTTAGCGCACGCATGTGGAACGGAATTGTCATACTGAACAAAAATGAATAGGAATTACATGTTGAAGTGAAAAGTGTGTCCAGAAGGTCCGCATTTTCTAAAGTACCTGACCGTATAATAACTTGTGTGTCTGCCACTCTGTCAGACAGCTTGTAAGCAAAGGCATAATATATTTTCAGTGAGCATGTATTTTGAATTATTCTCACAGGGTGTGCTGTACGGTTCATGCACACAGGCTTGGGGCCCTACTAACTAAAATTCAGGTGTATTTTCTAGGAATGCACTGATACAAGTATCTGTGCCAATGCCGAGTGTTTGGGCGAGTACTCATACTCGCCCAAATTCTCTGATGCCTAGCCCGATAATTGAGCTGTGAGTCATTACATGCTGCCTGGCTTCCTGGTTAGCGGGAAGCCAGCTCCCTGTCACTTGTGACGAGGGAGCATGGAGCCGGCTTCCCCACCAATCAGGAAGCCAGGCAGCATGTAATGACTCACTGCCCAGCATCCTAATTGGTCAGGAAAGTGGATGGCGAGTTTTTACACACCCTCCGGCTTCCTGATTGGCCAAAAAAGCCGGCTCCATGCTTGTCACCTGGTTACGAGGAAGCATGGAGACGGCTTCTCTGCTATTCGGGAAGCCAGGTGGCGAATCTGCATGCCGCCCGGCTAATCAGGAAGCCAGGTGGCAGGTCATTACACACCACCTGGCTTCCTTAATGGGACTTTCGGTATCGGCGAGTACAGAAAAAAATATATCGGTACTCTATACCGGAAAACCGGTATTGGTGCATGCCTAGTATTTTCCTATACGTGATCCACAGGTGCTGTGTACTGCTGTCCAGAAATCTTTAGCTGTAGGTTGGTGTACGTAAACAAGCTCATGCATGACAATGTACAAACCTGGACGCAGACAGTCTGCACCCAGGGGCCTAAATCTTTACGCATGTGCTTGTGTGCCGGGCCAATACCCGCCATTGATCTCTGGGTGGCAGTATGCAGTACCTGTGGCTCCCAAGTGGCAATGTACAGCCCGAGGCACACGTGTGCATGAGCTGCCCTCCAGCTGTGGTGAAACTACAAACCCCATGTCTCTGGAGTCACTTTGCCTGCAGCTGTCAGAATTTTGCATTGTCTCATGAGATTTGTAGTTCCACAAAAGCTGGAGGACTGGAGTTTGCCCACCTTTGCTTAGAGTCTTTTATTATGTGGCTATTGCATAATCTTTCCCCCTAACGTCATCCAGGACAGCATCTTGAGATATGGAGGCTCCTCCCGAGCCCACAGGAAACACGTCACCACTAGCCTTTAAAAGGCCCGCCTTCTAACCAGCTCCTCAATCTATGTGTTTCCTCAGGAAACCTGAGGATCTGCGTCACAGGAACGCTGGGGAAGAGCCTCCATATGCCAAGTTTGCCAGGGGGGTTTTCTTCCCAAAAATTTTTTAATGTAGGTAACAAGCTTACCTAGGGCCTCCAGCTAGTCCCTCCAGCAAGACAGGGGGGTACGCTGGTTCTTCTTCCTCCTTCGGTGCCCGGCGAGGGCAGGACCGGGATGGCGTCACTCCTTGGCTGAGTTGTGGGGAGAGGGTGACCGCCGGTCAGAGGGGCTCGTCTTGTCTCAGCGGCTCCGGGAAGTTCTCCACGGCTGGACCGGGTGGCCGCGTACGTCACTTTCGGCGCGAGTGACGTCATTTCCGGGCGCCGAGGCTTTTCTGCATTCCAAGCCTCGTTTTCGGTGCAGAAGAAAGGGGAGGGCCTTGGCTGGTGATATTCAGCTCACTTCTCAGTAGTGACTGAGAAAGCGCTGGTGGTTTGATTGCTCACTTTGGTTCCTCTGACATTTTCCTTTCTCCACCTGGGGTTCCTTGGGGCAGCACCTTTTTGGTGTTGAGGAGCACTTCTATTTCTGATTATTGTGTTGCAGTAATTGCATTGTATTGCAGGCTAAAACTTCAGATAAGACCAAGGTTGCAATTAAAAAGAAGTGTGCGGTTTGTGCTTGCAAACTAAGTTCTAATTATGCAAGGTCCTTATGTCGGAAACTGTATTGACGACCTCTTTAAGGAGGAGTCCTCATCAGCCTGTAATAATCTTTTACCACAGTTAAAGAGGAGCTGGCTTCTACCTTTTCAATCCTTCAGATCAGTTCATATGCACTTCAAATCCCCTAAAAATGTATTTTCTAAAAGCAGAGGGCCTTTAAAAAAAAATGATGGTAGTTAAAATGATTTCTGTTGCAACTGTTTATCAAATTTGTTAATGAAATGAGTTCATTCAGTTTTTATGTTGCACAATATTTGCACCCCATTTCTGCCTGAAAGAAGTGAGGTGTCTGTAAATCACTTCTATGTGAAAGCCCAAAGCTGGCTGATTAAAAAAAAAAGCAAACAGACTTGATATTGCAGCCATGCGTTTGTTTACATCCAGTCACTGCTGCACTGTAATATATCAGGGCTAAATGCGTGCCCTTAGCAGTTTTGTTAATGTATACGTGATGAAACCTGTGGATATCTTCTGTTTTAGGAAGGCTCCACTTTGCTGCGCTCTGGCTCCGTGCTGAGCTTTTTGGTTCATTTTGAGCCGCTTCATTATAACCTGTTGGGTTATACATTGTTGTTATTGTATCAAATATTACCGTGTTTCCCCTGAAAATAAGACACTGTCTCATTTTCTTTTTTGCACATAAAAAGACACTAGGTCTTATTTTCCGGGGATGTCTTACCTGGCTGGGGGAGGACTGGACGTCCCAGAAGGCGGCGTGCTGTTGCCGGTCCCGGTGTGATCTTAAAGTGAAGATGCAGTTGCACTTGTATACCTCCACCCACCTTTTATTCTTGTACTCGCCTGTCCCCAATCCAGCAAGATATTGCTGACTGTCATGGACAGGGGTTTGTATCCACATGGAGAGTATCGCACCTGAGGTTTGGAAACACAGGGCCCGTGGCGGGGCACAGTGCCCACTAGAGTCGTCGGATGACACAGGAGTTGCAGGGAACACACTGGTCGCTGGAGACTCAGAAATACATGGGTCACTGGAGTGCACAGAGATAAGAGCCTGTGGACACACTGGGGTAAAAGAAGTGCATAGGGGTAACAGAGTCTCTTGAGGCATCGGAGTGCAAGGGTTGCTGGAGACACAGGGGTTACAGGAGTGCACAGAGGTAACAGAGTCTCTAGAGTTAAAAGAGTGGAGGGGTTATTGGAGACACCGGGGCTACAGGAGTGAACAGGAGACTTGAGTAAGCAAGAACAAATGTATACGCTGGTCGTACAGGGGTGCACCTAGCCCTTTAAGACTGTTAGTGCACTGAATGGCTGTGGCATCAGCACTCTTGGAGGAATCTGGCGACCTGGTGTTGATTCGGGGACGAGGTGAGTGTGACAGTGGATAGATTGCAGTTGCTTTTCAAAATGCTTCTGGTCCATGCATTCTCTCTGTTCTCCCTATCACCATGGAGCGTCTTTGTATCACTACAATAAAAGGCCACCTAAACGCCTACAGAAAGATATTTAGCTGTGTTTGTGTGTCTCAGGTAACGTGGCAATAAGTCTGACTATTTTGCCTTTCTGAATAATTTTTTTAGGACATAAGATTTTTTATAAAATATGTTACTTTTTTTTTTACTGTAATTGTATCTGATAAGTACAGTATTAAACAGAAGCACAGTACATCAACAGGCTGCAGTGCCAACCTTCCAGTAAGAGAAAGTTCTTCTCAGAGCCAGAGAACACTGGGCAAGTTGTGATCTCTCTCTACCCGTAACACAGACAAAGCAGTGTTGGAAGCTGGGAGACTTCTTCATACTAACTGCATAACATAAATATTTTTTTAGGAGTAGCTTAAGACAGTATTTTCAAGTGAAACTCGGCTTTTAGCATCTCATTTCCCTTGGCAATTTGTAGATTGGAAGAAAAAGAAGAATTGTATATTCGCCTAGTTAAAATGAGACACGGCCTTATCCATAGTGGGAACAGACGACTGCTAAATAAATCTGCATCCAATGGATAGAAGCCGAGAAAGCCTTGGTGTGAGTCCAGAGACTTCCACCCCAGTAGCTTCTTCTTGGAACGGATTCTCTCCTTCCTGCAGTTGGGTCTTGATCAATATGTAGCTTTTAGCAGCATCAAGGGTCAAGTCTCCCCACTTTCCATTCTGTTTCAGAAACCATTGCCTTTACTCTGTCAGATTAAGACCTTTGTGAAGGGGGCTCCCATGTAGTTCCCCCAGTCCAATCACCGTGACTCCATAGGATCTGAATCTGGTTCTCCCAACGCTTCAGACACAGCCATTTGAACCCATTAGAACATTGTTCTCCTGTCCCTTTGTCTCGGTCTGTGTAAGTCTATCCTCAGTCACTACTTCTTTCAGAAAGACTGATTCCCTTTTTGTCATTCCGGATGGTCGCAGGAAGGATGCCCGGCTTCTCTTTCTGCCATCTCTAGGTGGCTCAGGCAGATCATCATTCACACTTATGGTCTCAAGGATCGGGTTCCCCCTTTCCTGTTTAGGCTCTCCCTAACAAAGTTGTAAGCATCTTTTGTGCTTTTCAGCATCAGGCTCCTGTTTCCCAGATTTACAAAGCTACAACCTTGTCTTCTGTTTATACTTTCTCTGAGTCCTACCAGGTGGATGTTTCTGCCTCATCTGATGCCAACTTTGGATGTACCGTGTTTCCCCGTAAATAAGACACTGTCTTATATTTTTTTGGGCTCAAAAAAACACACTAGGTCTTATTTTCGGGTAGGTCTTATTTTTTTTAATGTACAACAATCCACACTTATTCATGTACAACAGTCTACATGTATTCATGTACAAAAATATGGTGATCAGGGCAACCAGGGGTGCCGTACCTTTCCAAGAGCAATTTGCTAACCAAATTGCTGGCCATAATGAGGGAAGTGCGCTTTCACTATTGATTCCTCACAGGCGGAGTGCATTTGGTATCACTTCGCCTGTGATTGGAGCTGGCGCTATAGAGGAGGCATCAGCTTATGCGGCTCTGCTCCCTCCAGTGCCGCCTCACCTCCTCTAGAGCTAACTTCGTTGGCACCGCTGATTCTCTCCTGCCTCTCCCGCGGCTCTTCAAGTTCCCCCTTATGCCACCACCGGCCCTGGGAATGGTCACAACTAGGTCTTATTTTCAGGGTAGGTCTTATATTTTAGCAATTCCCAAAAATAGTACTAGGTCTTATTTTCGAGGTAGGTCTTATTTTCGAGGAAACAGAGTAATATCCTTCAGGCAGCTCTTTGAGTTGTAGGCAGTCCTCAATTGTTGCATTGGGCCTGTTAGTGATTGTTTTCTGTTGACCTCAGTTAGACTGCTTTTGCATGTCCTTAAGGTTTAGTGTATGCCTTAATGCACGAGAAAGAAAATAAAAAATATAATTTTTGTACTTCCCATAAAATCAAAATCCTTTTCATGGAGGTTATTCAGGGACACAGGTCCCACTCGTCTGTGTTTATTATCTTGCTCTCTACATGCTTTGCTGAAAAAGGAGGCATGCTGGTAGTAGGAGTTATACCCTGGGTTGACTTACAGTTTTTTTGTGTTTGCCAGTGTCCGATACTCCTGTACCTGGCAGTATAAGCCAAAGGTTAAATATTTCCTGTGTCCCTCAATAGACTCCAAGAAATGGATTTTATGGTGAGTACAAAAATCCTATTTTTAGAAGGGCCAGCAATGTCAGCCATTATATTTCTATCCTGACAGGTTTACCTTTAGGTTAGTTTCAGTGCATCCAAGTGATATTTCCATTTTAGGTACATGCTAAACCACCTGGCTTTTTTACCCTCTTGGGGACTGTATTAGGTGAGATCTGAGTTCCTGGGTCATCATACCAGCTGTAGCCATTATGAAGCATTCTCACTCTTCCTTCTAGATTGTTTACATTCTGTGAGTGGAAGACAAAAGAATAAAAATGATGAATAAGCGCACAACTGGTTAGTGGTCCCTATGAGCTGAGGTGTTCGGTGTGCGAGCTCCTACTATCAGGGAGAGGAACCCTGCGAATCAATACATACATACAAACAAGCAAGTTGTAGGAGTGCTACTAACCTGGGAATGCTGATGTTTAGTGACGTGTGAAAAAACGGACAATAGGACTTAGTTAGAAGGCAGCTGGTGTGTCAGGAGGTATCCTGGTGTCTAAGTGTCAGAAACCAGGGGAGCAACCTAAATCCAAAGATGGATGGCTCCAGGTGTAGGTAGTGACAGGTTTAGTAGCAGTGTGAAGAAATTTCACAGCCCACGTACTTGGCTGGCCAGGCCGAGCCGCGGCGGCTTAGGAAGGGAGAAGAGCCGTGGACGGCTATGCTATACTGTGCTCTGAATGTTCGCAGGTGCCGTCTGGCTGGTATCACGGGGGTGCGACTGGTCAAATAGAGGACACGAAGTCTGAAGTGGTGGAGAGTTTTAGCAATGGTGAGGGCTCTCAGTGCCGTACCAGTTACGCGTTTCAAGGCACAGCCTCTTTCTCAAGCCACAAAACGGTGTGTTATTTCCTGGACAATTTATCTGAAACATGCAAAGGTGGGTGGGAACAGTCAGGAACTAAGGCTGGAAAATAATCTTCCTGTAGTATCCAAGACATATAAGAAGACAGAAGCTGAGTCAGCCCATTGGGCTCCATCTAAACCTAAATTCGATTTTTTTCGGGGTGGACTTTCAAAGCTGAACTCCAAGCTAAACAAATATTCTCTAAATACAAGTCTACCTTTTTAGTTGAATCATGGCTGTGCAGAAGTTTTGATTTATATCATTTGCAGTTATTAAGAAATATATTTAAGGGTCCATTCAGATTGTTGCAGTGTGTGAACAAATGAGTGTTATGTTGCATGTTAACCTCTTGCCTTCCGCCCGTTAAGAAAAAACGGACGGACGGCTGACTCCTATCTGCGGGTTGCCGTCGCCAGACGGCATTTTTTTCCTGCTCGCGCGCGCCCCCTAGCACGCGCGCACGGGCAGGAAAGACCCGCTTGTTACTACAGCCGTTAACGGCTGTTTCACATACAACCAATCAGCGGCTCTATAGCCGCCGATCGGTTGTATGGCGTGAATTTCGGAGGCCCCCCCCATGCGCGCGATCGCGGGTGCCGCCATCTCCCCCCTCCTGACCCCTCACCTTTAATCCCGGGATCCGCTGCCCCATTTAATCCCGGGACCGGCTCGGGAGGGCGTCAGGAGGAGGAGGGAGGGAGATCAGCTCCTTGCTGTTCTCCCTCCGTAGTGTGAATGCAGAAGTGATGTGTATTACATCACTTCCGCATTCACCTGTCAGTCATCTGGCTCCTATGCCAGATAGAAGAAGCTGATGAAGCAAATCTGTGCTTCATCAGCTTCTTTTGGGGTCTCCAGGTGACATTAGGGGTCTAGAGACCCCTAATGTCTCCATAAAGAGGACCTGTCAGTGTACCTGTGCTATTATATAGGGGGATTATTAAAAAAAAAATATATATAAATAAAAAAAGTTTAAAAAAATAAAAGTCACAAACAAAAAAAGTTTAAAAAAATAACAGGTCACAAATAAAAAAAAGTAAACCCCCCCCACAATGTTTAAGTCCCCCCACCTTCGTTTACGCACATTTAAACGTAAATATGCGTCGCATGCGCCAGCACGCGAAAATGACAATTGCGCTACACATGTTACATATCGCCGCGAACGTCGCAGTGAGAGCAATCATTTTAGGGCCATCAATCACTGATAACACTAAACTGATGAGCGGTAAAAGCTTTTAATGCGTCGCCTATGGCCAATTTTGGGTAATTTAGTTTTTTTGAGGTTTCGCGCGCGTGCGCAATTTTAAGTCTTGACATGTTTAGTGTCTCTTTACCCGACTAGACCCCGTCTTTTATATTTTACCAAAAAATTGGGAAATTATAAATGTTTTAGAATTTAATATAGGGGAAACTGTTTTTTTTTTTTTAAATCTGTAATTTTTCCTTAATATATAAAAAAATAAAAACCCCAGTGGTGAATAAATACCACCAAAAGAAAGCTCTATGTGTCCCCAAAAAAGGGTATAAAATTCATTTCAGTACAGCGCTGCATGACGGAATAAATGTCAGTCAAAGTACCGCAGCGATGAATACTGAAAAATGGCCTGGATGGGAAGGGGGTTTAACACCGCGGATGTCAACTGGTTAATGTGCATTCATTTGCTGCCAACACACTGGAAATCAGACCTGCACCATTTTTTCCTGTTCTGCATGGTAGTACATTACTGTGCATTTTGGTGCACTGCAACACTGGTGCATTTCTTTAGTGTGTTGGGGTGCCATTAAAAATGACTGGTACTGCATAGCACTATCACGTGCATAGTGCATTTCTGGGCCTTTAGACAATGTGCACGTTACTTATACAACTTATAGATGTAAATGGGCCCTAAGTTAAACTGTGCCTTGAGTTCAGCTTTAAGGATTCATGCCAGAGTTTATTAACCTTTAGATTGTAAAGTCCAAATGCCTTGTATTTGTAGGGTCACTGTACTTCTTGAATAAACCTATATATTCTTATAATTTATAGCAGGGGTACATATATAAATGTAGCTTTTCAAACATTTTTTTCTTGAAACGTAACATTTGAGTTATCATTTTAGGAATGATATTCATTGAGTTTATTTTTCTAGAGTATGGGATATTCAAATGATATTCAAAAAGGAACACAACTTCATTTTGGGTGCCTAAACCGTTGTTTCTCTAAGTTGATTTACTGTTGTTTTCTTAACCTGCCATCACAGATTTCTCCCAGAGACTTCAGCCATCTGAACATTTCAATAATTCATCATGGCAACGATTCCTCCCCAAGAAGGCAACAAGTGTAAATGAAACCAGCAGCATAATCTATTCAACACTCCCAATACTTCTAAATAAAGGAGCTGGAATTTAGAAAATAACTTCTGTTTGGGGAAAACATAAATCTTGGGGGATGTTTTTTGTAGCTTGAGAGTAGGAGTAGCAAATGTTCCTAGAAGAAACTGTGACAATCATAAAAAACATATTAAGAACATATTAAATAATACATCACGGAGACAGATGATAAACCATAGTAGCGCCTTACTTGGACTTGAATTATTTAGTTGTAATATTCCATTTCATATGCAGTCATAGGAAACCTAATAATGGAGAGTTTCTAGATGGTGTGTTTCTCCTATATTTGTTATGCTGCAGATTTTCATGCTATAGCCAAAGTAACCAATACTAACTTTGGTTAGTTTGGGGTATAAGCAGTGCAGTTTTACAGTTGAGTGAAAGTTTGCGCTGTTTAACAATATGTCCTTTAGTGCCACCATCCTTTTCACTCCTTCTCCGGGGCAAACTGATGGCAAGTGTGGATGCAAAACTGAAAGCACTCAAGGTGGTTCGGTGACTGTTGATGGACCAACTCCAATTACTGTTACCGGTCAAGGAGTTTCAGTACAAGGATGTGAGCAACTTTTGCATCTTATCTATCAGCGTGTGGAGAAAGCAGTGGGACTTGCTGAATCTGCTCTTAATGTGGCCAAAGCAAACAGTAGTCTCCTAAGCCAATTACAGGATGAAGTATGCAGTTTAAGAAACATGCACGAAAGGTCAGGGAGACCAATATCACCACCTGATATCAGTACACAATGTAAGCTGTCTGAAGAGGAAGACGTTGAAGAGATCAGAGGAGTGCAGGTTGTCATAGAGGAGCTCAGGCAGCTAGGTGCAGCATCTGCATCATTAGTCCCTGGACTTCATCCACCAGCTGTGGAAAGGACAAAAGAATGCTGCTTGCCTACGTGTCCTCCAAATGAAGCACCATCCCTTCTAAATTCCAACTATATGCCGGTAAGTTTAAGCATTTATCCATTCAGGGTACATTACAATACAGAATGTTAAGGTACACCTGAGTTTGGTTTGTATGATTAGTCTTCAAACCAGGGGACTGCTTGTAAAACAAAAAAGACATTGACAGGGCTTGGATAAAGCAACTTGATGCCACTTAGTCCAAACTCAGTACAAGGGCAAGAGTAGATCCACCAACTAAGTAAAGAAAGGGGTTTGAGGGACTTACAGGGGTTGTATTGTTTTTATTTGATATAGTTTCCTTTATTACGGTATCAAAGGAGATCCAAAGAAACCGAGCAATACAAGTTTTACATAGAAACCGAAAACAATCTTTTACATAATCCCATATCCCTCACTCTGACTGTGGATTTTAAAATGGTATCCTGTGTAGCAATATGGAACGATCTTTGACATTGGGCCCATATAATTGTATGTGAACTCGGTGTGTTGCTATGTAGAGTTTGGCTAAAGTGTATTGGGGGTTTCTACCATTAGTACATGTTAGGGTAATACATGGAACCAAGGGTTTAGGTGCATGGCAAGTTCTGATGGGCCTGAAAGGCTCAATTTAAAAGGATGATGGAGTTGATGCTACCAAATCAGGGATATTTATATTTTGCTGTGGTTTTGAAAGGTTTTCTTTTTGAAAGTAACTAGGTTTGCATGGATCTGGTCATGTTGCCTTTGTGGTTTGAGGCAATAAGTTCTTCTTTTTTGTTAATACAGAAAAACTATTCGCTAATTCTAGGAGTGTAATCTGATCTCCAGTGGACTGAAATTCAGCAACGTTTAACAAGTGAAGGGATAGGAGGGGGTGTTTGTAGGTTTTCTTTGGGAGGTCAGTGTGACTTAAAAGGGATTTGGCTGGGTGGAAGGGTAAAGAGATATTTCTATCATTTCCTGTGTACTGCCAACCAGAATGGAATAAGTTGGGGGCAGTCCTACCAAATATTTAGTAGACACAACAGGAAGTGAGGAAATCTCTCTGAAGTAAAAATAAAAAAAGTATCTTATACAGTTATCACTGTGACGGGTGTCCCATTGGGGGATTTTCCCTCTATTCCTGTTCTGGTGACACCTGGAAATATTGTATTTTCCATCACTTTTAGTCTCGATGACAAAGAAATATCCAGCTAATAAGAAACCGTTGGCAATCCAAAAACTATATTTTAACACAAAAGTAGGGGGTAGTCTTATACGCCCAGTCGCCTTATACAGCGGCAAATACGGTACTCAATAAACAGGTGCAAATAGGAAAGAAGAATGACAACACATATTCCACACTTCCACCATACCCTGAGGCCTTCTCCTCACTCAAAGCCCATCCCCAAGGACACATTACTGGAATGTAGAAGTTTGGTCTTCCATTGGAATAGTTCAAAGGTTCATGCAGGTAGAAGATGGTGAATCTTGAAGCAAAGTTAATGCAGGCATATGATGATAAAATTCAAAACAACATGGAGTCCAGTAAAGTGCAATCTTGCACCCACAATGTTCTATAGCCCACTGCAACCAAACAGAATCCTTTTTTTTCCCCCCATTTTCAATTCTACACAGCGGAAATGGCAGTTGGAATTGGTTGCTATTGACACTTGATACCTAAGACTTGCAGTTTTTCACCAGGTTAAAACATCCCTTGACCACATCCAACTAGTGCTCCCATTTAAAGCAATTTCTGCAAAGATATGAATAATTTAGCACGCATACGCAGTATTGTCGGCATGTTTTCTGACCCATCAGAAGATGTAACATATCTCATATGAAATTGACACTAAACTCAGAGTTAAATGTTAAAAATGCATTCGTGGTACCTTTTTAACTATTAACAAAAATGTATCTTATTTGTGTCTCCCTCGGCTGTAGATCCTCAAATCATCTCTGAATTGGTGCTGACACTGTCCTTCCTTCTGGAGGGGGGTTACTTTTGTTCCCCATGGTCCCTGTGTGTGTTGTAAAGTAGCCACCACACCAAGCTCGCTCCTGTGATAGACTACAATCTCAATATAAATCAGTAAACTAAACATGAGATTGTAGTCCATCATAGGAGTGAGCTTGGAGTGGTGACTACTTTACAACACACAAAGGGACCATAGGGAACAAACGTAGTCACCCTCCAGAAGGAAGGACAGTGTCACCACCAATTCAGAGATGATTTGAGGATCTACAGCCGAGTGATACATTAGATAAGGTACTTGAATGTATTTTTAACATTTATCTCCTGAGTTCAGTGCCATTTTAAGTTTCTTCTTTCATTTGCTTTGAAATGTGCCAGCTCACGTGGTGTATGGGTATTTGTGAGCAAGTCTGAAATACACAGTAGCTTATAAATTAGTGTGTGGAACAATAAATAAAGTGTCGGCTGCCGGCAAATTCCATGCAGTCAAAATATCAAAGAACAAGCAACTGCTTAATTACCAGACAGTATTTAAGACACTGCAATGTGTACACATTGTAAAGCAAAGCTTCATACTGCTACGGATAACAGTGTAGTAATAATCATTTGGTCATGAACAGTTAATGTGATCAGATCGTTGTCATTCCCCTTTCCTGAGTTTTCTAATGCTATCTTTACGCAGCACATTTCATTCCTTTTTTAGGCTATAGACTTCACTGGAAGATTTTGACCATGCTTGTCAAGAGCATGTGCCAGTATACTTGATTACACAAGTAGCTTCTAGTCTTGTGACCTAAACTCGGAATAGCTGGAAGCAAATGGCTGAAATCTATGTATGCTTAAATTAAACTATGTTCAGGATTTGGAAATAGGACTTATTAAAGGAGAACTATGAGGTGAGTGCTTTTCACTCACCTCATAGTTGTAGCCGACCTGTGACAATGAGACTGTCACAGGTCGGCTCAGTAGATCGGGAAGTGAGCGAACACATACCGGCGTTCGCTCACCTCTCGATCTTGTCACGGCTCTCTGCCGTGACAGGGGGAGGGGCTGGATTCCCCCCTCCCCGCTCCGATCCGCTAGCGCTGACTGGTGGATCGGACGGGGGAGGGGGCGGGTACAGCTGGCTCTGCCTCTAGATAGCAGAGCCAGCTGTCAGTCACGTAGCTGGGCGGATCCCGGCACAATTGTCAGGATCCGCTTCAGCTGCTGCGTCTCAGTATACCGCGAGCAGCAGCTCGCGGTATACTGAGCCTAGGGTGACAGGAGGACGCTAGTTTGTGTCCTCCCGTTACCCTAAGGAGAACTATGGGGAAAAGCCTTAACCCCATAGTTCTCCTTTTAAAGTATGTCATGGGTATTAACGGAATGAACATTGTTTTTACCACATGTTGACTTCCTTTTATTGGGGTGATGACTATAATTCGTAGGTGAATCATGTGATCCACCAATGCATATTGCATGTCTGTCCTTTGTTGCAATTAGACCACCGGTGTGTATTGTTTTCAGGAGACACAAATACACTTGCACTTTTATATCCTACAAGGTTTCATGAGCCCTGGACATCAGTGCCGCAAGAAATGTTGCAGTGCAGCGGGCTATTGGAGGGAAATTTACTATCAGCCACTAGGGCCTATGGTGGTAGCCACCACTGTGACCATACAGCAATATTGTCCATATTGGAGAGATACAAGAGTACTCTGCTAAATTGTTCTTGCACTCACAATTTATAGTTTAACAGAATACAAGGGGCGTTGACTTCCCCCCCAGGCAACTTAATGATAAATGCTTAATGATAAATCCAGCTCTGGTCATAAGTCATTAGCTTCCTATTGTCAACCAAGCAGCACAAAGTTACCTAGTCTTACAATAGACATTAGTTCTTTTACAACAGTCAATAGATACCTTGGGAAAAGCAAGATGTGGATGAACACAGCTGAAGCATATATTATGGGATTGTTCCAAGCTGTAAAACAATTATTTGCTTGTTGATTGACTATACAGAATTTGATGCTAAAATTGTTACCACCCACCCATTTATAATTGGCTGGGTTATTTTTACCCCACGTAGGCTTCTTAATGCTATTTATTGACTCAACATTTTACATTCTACATTTTACATTCTAACCTCAACATGGGTATTCTACAAATCCCAGGGCATGAGACCAATTTTTACCCTGCTGCAGTTAAATCACCCTTCCAGGTCTTGTCCCTTCCCCACCCGGTGACTGGGCAATGAAGGAGAAGCAGCAGACTGATTACCTCATCTTTCTGTCACTCATCTCACCTCCTATCAACATGTTTTTTGTTAGCTTATGAGCACTGAAGCACAAATGAGTGGCTCCTTGTGCTGTTTCCCTCTCTTAATCTGAGCCCTGTTGTACATGGGATAGCAAAAGGCGGATGCCATGTCAGTCATGTAGTTACAGTGGGCAATGATGTGGTAATGATTAGATTGCTGCATTATTTTGTGTCATTTATATCTGCCTGAATTTCAGCTTTAACTTGTATAATATAGTAGATGTATAGCTGTGTTTAAGAGCAGAATTGAATCTAGATCAGTGGTTCTCAACCTTTCTAGGACTGGGACCCCTTGGTAACATTTGCCAAGTTGTGGTGACCCCTAACAGAGCACTGGGCTCGGGACTTAGTAACGGACTGGATTCAGGACTTAGTAATGCACTGGACTCAGGACTTAGTAATGCACTGGACTCAGGACTTAGTAAGGCACTGGACTCAGGACTTAGTAAGGCACTGGACTCAGGACATAGCGACACACTGGACTTAGAAATAAAAATAGAAGCACACTCACAAGAATGCAAGCCCTCCCCAGCCCCTGCTACCTGCTTGTCTGCTCTTGTCTCCATGCAGCCTTCTCAGCCCCAGCAATGCTAAGATGCCCGCCTCCTGCAGAGCCCGCACTGTATAGGAGGCAGGAGGACAGCAGCCGCTGTGAATAGAAAAGTCCTGCTGTTAACACTCCCCTGCCACTAGATGTCGCTGCAGCGGCCAGGGAGTGTGTATAGCGGCACTTTTATATTCACAGCCATTGCTGTCCTCCCGCTGACTGACACTGCTGTGCAAGGAGGAGACTCTCACCCAGCGCAGCAGAAATGGACGCGGCGACCCCATCAACAATGGGTTGCAACCCAATTTTGGGTCGCGACCCACAGGTTGAGAATTGCTGATCTAGATGGATAGGTGGGGAGGCTCATTCCATAATGTGCATACTTGCCCATTATACCGTGTTTCCCCGAAAGTAAGACCTACCCCGAAAATAAGACCTAGCACTATCTTCAGGGATTATTAACCTACTAATGTGCCCTCCTCCAGTGCTGGCAGGTCCAGGCTTGCTGTATTCACACTATCTACTGCTGCAGGCATCTTCTCTGCTGCTCATTTCAGGTTTGTGGCTCTCCTCTTTGGCCACTGATAACGTAACTCCTGTGCATGAGCAAAGAAGTTACATCATCCGTTGCAGTGGGGTGGTAGCCCCACTGCAAGGGTTATTATAATTTTTTTTCCTGGAGTTCTTCTTTAACCAGTTACATAGTATTTGAGGTTGAATAAAGACACATGTCCATCAAGTCCAACCCGTAGAAAAAAAACGGACGTACGGCTGACTTGCATCAGCTGGTTGCAGTCTCCAGACGGCTTTTTTTTCCTGCTCGTGCGCACCCCCGGGCAAGAAAGACCCGCTCGTTTTGTACAGCCGTTAACGGCTGTTTCACATACAACCGATGAGCGGTAAAAGCTTTTAAAGCGTCGCCTATGGCCAATTTTGGGTAATGCCGTTTTTTGAGGTTTCGCACGCGTGCGCAATTTTCAGTCTTGACATGTTTGGTGTCTTTTTACCTGACGTGACCCCGTCTTTTATATTTTAACAAAAAATTGGATAATAAATGTTTTAGAATTTAATATTAGGGGAAACAGTTTTTTTTCTCTGTAATTTTTCCTTAATATATTAACCTCTTGCTGTCCGCCCGTAGTAAAAAAACGGACGGACGGCACTGCTACATCTGCGGGTTGCCGTCTCCAGACGGCAATTTGTTTCTGCTCGTGCGCGCCCCCTAGCGGGCACGCACGGGCAGAAAAGACCCGTCCAATGCACACAAACATGCTTTCACAAGTTTAACCATATTCCAGACAAGCATGTGTCATAGAAGAAAGTATGATCAAATGTACATTCAGAATTGTGTGCTTCCTTACCATAGTGAGATGTTACCCAAATATTTTCCTGACACCTTGTATGGCTCGGCATGGCAATCTTTCTGTGAGTGTAAACAGGTCTGTTGTATCCCTCTATACATGGGAAGTAGTTTACCAAATCCCACTATATTGTGAAGCAAAGGTTTTAGTTTTTGCTCAGTAGCCTCCTATTCCTTTGGCTTAATGCCCCCTTTTCATCCTGCCATGTGTATGTGTACATAATATATCAACTCGCAGCCTGTGTATGCTTCGTCTCCATTCAACTTCATTCCAGTGGGAGATGCAGTCTGTCACTTTTTAATAGGGACAGCTTCTGTTTGCAGTAATTCTGGCAGGTGTATTATCTTCATACCATCTGTTGTGTGCATGCTCAGTGCCTATGTTTCCTCACCACCAGGCATCTATCTGTATATTAACACAGTAGCTGCCATTATGAGCTGTATTTGTTGTGCTTTTTTTTTTTAATATAGAGATAATTTTAAACTGGATATTGTGTATGTCTGCATCACGACAGTGATTTTATTCTTGCAGGCTATAGATGATTTTTTAACTCCAGAACCAACAGCCCAAAGGATTTTGCCACCCAACTTTGGGAAGCCACTGACAGATTCTCATCCTCATAGGGACACAGTGGAAGCTCTGAATGAAGCAACTCCTCCAATCATGAAGTCAACACATTCCCATCTTCTGATACAGAAGGATGGCTCCCTTAGTCCTGGGGGCTTGATTATGGCGGAGACTTCTCCAGATGCTACTGACATGAGGTCTCCCGTGTCACCTCGATCATTTGTGTCATATTATACTGGCACAAGTTCTCGCCAACGAAGCAATGGTCAGAAATGTTCTAGAAGAAAACGAGACCTAGTTTTGTCTGTAAGTATGCATAGTGTTTATGTGAGCAATCATTATATTGTCTATTGAGTAAATAATAAATACACCATGAAAGTCTATTTCTATTCTATTTAAGGTATTTAAAGTGACACTAAACTCAGGAAAAAAATCTTAAAAATGCATTCAGGTACCTTAACTAGTAACAAAAATGTATCTTAAGTGTGTATCACTGGGCTGTAGATCGTCAAATCATCTCTGAATTGGTGTGGACACTGTCCTTCCTTCTGGAGGGGGGCTACTTTTGTTCCCCATGGTCCCAGTGTGTGTTGTAAAGTAGCCACCACTCCATGCTCACTCCTGTGATGAACTATAACCTCAGATTTAGTTTACTAATTTGTATTGAGAATGCATTTTTATGATTTAATTGTTGAGTTTAGTGTCACTTTAAGCTTTGTTAGACCTGCATTGTGTTGCGTCTTTTTGGACACAGCGGGTCCTATTTAGGTGTATTTGCATTGCAGATGAAGCACAGGATTTTGTGAACTTTGTATATGACCACATGCCTTTGACCTGTGCTGCGTTTGAATGCAAAAGGCAGCCTTTCACAAGACAACACCACCCATCTATGTGATCTATTCAATACAGACAGAAGTTGGAGCACTGGCACCAAATCTTCCGAACTGCAGGCTTTAAAGGGTGTCATAGCCTCCGTAATGTCATGTTATGCTAAAAGAATAGTGGTGGTTGGGTCAAAATAGTATCTGCATTACATTATCAATCTTTCAGCAGCTTAACAGTTCCAATAAGTGTGTTTTTCTGTTGTGTAGCTGGCTGTTTTCTGTTTTACATTGAACCAAAAGCTGATTGTTTACTGGTTGGGCTATCCTTCCATGATAGAAATGGCTCTGCAATAGCATGTGATGTTAAACACAAGGCCTAAAGAACTTGTTCTTAAAGAGATCCTGGTTGGAAATGAAGGAACATTGTGTTTTTACAACAGCAGGATAGCCACAGCTTGTCGTCCTGCTCTAAAGAAGCCACAGGTTATCTATGAAAAGAAAAGGAAAAAATGACTTGTTTTTTCTGAATCAGTATTTTCTGCCTCCATGCATTATCTACACAGAGCATGCTGTCGTACTTAATAAGGCAAGGGCCAAAATAAAATATGTAGTCAAGCTTCGCAACTTTCAATAGCGTGTCAGCAGCCAGACCAGTTTAGGACAATTTGTAACCTGTTTTTCTACTGTAGGTGTCTGTTTAATAAGAAAATAAAACACTACCAAGATATTGTTTATATCTAAAGCAGCATGACTCAGTAGACCTCAAAATCCAATAAAACACCATATTTTATATACTACTGCAATGCTTTCTGTCTGCGCAATAGCTACAGCTAAAATACAAAACAAATGTATAAGAATTACACGCTAAAATAATATTTAATACAACCCCAATCTTATAAGTAGCTGTAAATGAATATAGAATATTCTTGTTGTTATTGTTAAATCCTGATTATATACAGTGCTAAAATATTAACCAGCACCAATTAATATATATTACAAGCATAAAGGTTATACTAAATATTTATAAGTCCGTGTGCATAAGCAAATGCAATAGTTAATAGTTATCTTTAAAGGAGAACTATGAGATGAGTGATTTCCACTCACTTCATAGTTCTAGCCGACCTGTGACAATGAGACTGTCACTGATCGGCTCAGTAGAACGGGAGGTGAGTGAACACATACCGGGTTCGCTCACCTCTCGATCCTGTCACGGCTCTCTGCCGTGACAGGGGGAGGGGTTGGATTCCCCTCTCCCCGCTCCGATCTGCCAGCGCTGACTGGCGGAATGGACTGGGGAGGGGGCGGGTACAGCTGGCTCTGCCTCTAGATAGGCAGAGCCAGCTGTCACTCACGCATCTGGGCGGATCTCGACGTCCATGTCGGGATCCGTTCCGGCTGCAGCTCGCGGTATACTGAGCTTAGGGTAACGGGAGGACGCTAGTTTGTGTCCTCTCGTTACCCTAAGGAGAACTATGGGGAAAAACACTGACCCCATAGTTCTCCTTTAAGTAATCTTCCCAATAGTGTGCTGTGCAATGCCTCCAAGTTAAAAAGAATAGATGAATCTGTGCTCAAATCTATCACCGGTGCCTGAAAGCATATAAACCCACCAGGCTAGTTGATAACATCCCTCTAATCATTTTGTCTGCAGTGTATACCCATATGCAGGAAGATCTTTCCATCCAGCCCCTAGTGTTTGTATCACACTCTTCCTTGTATTCTCAAGTGGTTTTTACTAAAACAACCAGCCAGGAGGAGAAGATACATAAAATAAAAACTTGTATAGTGTAGTAGTTTTTATGTAAATATATATACAGTATGAGTAAAAAATAAAGATCAAATTAAAAGGTATTTACTGCTTAGATGGCGCCTGACGTAATCGGTAACACCACTAACGTGCATGATATCACATTTCCTATCGAAGCGTTTCTTTGCTTCTAGACTACTCAGAAGACATAGAATGTGACATTCCTAAAACAATAACATGTATACCATCTTCCAAGTACCTCCTAAAGGGGAACAATTTCATAGAAACATTTATAAAGCATGCAATTAACCCTCCAGGTCCCCCTAAAAGGAAAGCAGGCAGATGACATAAGAAGGTGAAATAGGAAATTATGGTGTCTTTTTATGGTGCGTTTTTTTTTTTTGCAAACAAAAGTTTTATCAAAAGTTTCCAGAATAAATGCAGTATAATCAGATTACAAGTCAAAAAATCAGTGAGCAGGCATCATGAGTATTCGATATATAACTGGCATAGAAAACCTGAACGAAAGTATAAGCAGGCTCTAGCGTCTGTAGTATTGCGCATACTAGGGTAATCTACTGCTAGGAGACTTTGAAGTATTACAGTTAAGAGAGCCAAAGAAAAGAAGCTGGCCCTAGAGCCAAATAAGAAAAGTAAGAAAGAATGGGGAAAAACTAATAGACCAAAAAGAAAACAGAAAATGTAAGAGAGAAAAAAGAGGAGAACGAATGTTCAAGAGAAGGAAGATAAAGAGCCGTCCAGGAAAAGGCAGACCACGGAGTGGGGAAACAGCTAGGGAAAACACCGAAATGGCAAAAGGTCAGAACCTTAGTTTAGCATGTCCCTAAAGTTATCCGAGACGCTAAACATCACCCAACTAGGCCAAGTTTTTATCTGATTTTTGTCTTTTGCGATAAGGCCCTCCTATGTGCATTATCTCATTCTTAACAGCCACCCATGTTGCCAAGGAGGGGGTCTCTGGAGATTTCCAACCACTGGAAATAGAAACCCATGCAGTAATTAGAAAATAAGGTAGGGTATCTTTTTTTAATGCTTTTGTAAGAAACCCTGGAGGACAGACAAAAAAAGCAATTCCAGGTGTAAACTTGAGACATGTGGATTGTACAGCACAATAGATCTCCTCAACTTTTAACCAAAAGGACATATTCCATCACAGCTCCAAGTGTGAAGGAATGTACCCACCTCCTGTGAGCATCTCCCGCATCTGTTAGAGGAGGACAGGGAGATATGGTGAACCACATCTGGACATCTATACCACCTTGAGTTCTTTTCTTGAGAAATGATGGTGTCTTAGTGTAGCATGATGGAAGTGTTTGAGTCACAACACTGGTTATGCAAAAGATTCAAATGCTTTGGCAGATAAAGCAGTTCACGTATATGTATTTCATCTGTACATTTAGCTGTTTTTCTAAAGTTCCGCTATAAAAATAATTTTGTTTTGTTATTGCGCTTCTTATTAATTATACTTATTTCTTTCCTAGAAACTGGTGCATAACATTCACAATCACATCTCAAATAATAAGCGCTTCAATGGCTCAGAAAGGTGAGGATAACTAAGCGTGTTAGATGTCTGATATAATTTGCAGCAATAGATTTAGTATTAGGCATAACGTGCCTGTGCTGAGAGTGCCATCATTTAGAAACTGGCTTTTTCTCTTTGTCTCTGGGGAGGTATGTGTCAGCAGGCAAATCTGAGACTGATCAATTGATAATTTGGCTTATACATGTTTTTATCACCACATGTTCTATTCAATTGCAGCATCAAGTCATCATGGAATATTTCTGTTTTAAAATTCTTGGTGGAAAAATTAAAACAAGAGCTGGTGTCCAGTGCCCATCGTTATGCCGACAAGGAACTAAAAGGTGATGAAACTACCATTCAGTCTATGTATACATTGCTTTATAAAGGTTTACATTTTTCTAGGCTCTGCTGCTTAAAATATCAAATGTCACAAATAGGCTTTTTAATTTCAGTAAACTGTCCAGATGTTCTAAGTCTCCCTGTATAAATAAGACATATTTCTTTTTGCTACATTTTATATGGTTGACCCAACTAGTAATAAAATTTGCAGTTCTAGTTTCATCTATAGCAGACCTGGGCATTTTACAGCTCTTGGCCCCTTTGTGTGTCCCTTTTTCGGCCCACGTTCCAAACATGTGCTCAGTTATGGCTGACTGACAGTGGATGCGCTGGCCTCCAAAGTCGGTGCATCCACTGCAAGCCATAGCTCAGCACAGGTCGGCGACTGGTCTGTGTGCAGACCGTGGACCACTTCAGTCCTTGGTTGCTAGGACCAATGGTATCTTAGCAACCAGTGAAATCAGGGGTCCTCCTCCTCGCAGAGGTCCTGGCACCGCCGGAAAGTCCTAGCAACCAGTGACGACAAATGTCAGAACAACAGGAAGATGGAAGAGTATCTTCCATCCTCTCCTGCTGCTCCACATCCTGGCTCAAGAAAAAATAAAATAAGGTATGGGCAACATACTATGTGGGGATAATAAGGCTTCATGCAGGGCCCATTCACACCTATGCTGTGCAAAAATCGCATGGTTCTGTGCAATTAACGTACGGTACCGCTCAACACACCTACTGTGCATTACAGTGCGCCAGGTGCATTGCATGCACTACCTTTTTTTTCTACCACACTGAGCGGTATTGTGGTACGGTCAATTGGATTGCGACTGGGAGGTGTGTTTTGGGTGTCATTCAAATGAATGGCAACGCAATGCACTTGCCGCACTGTAACACGTGGTAGGTGAGCTGCGTGGTACCTTGCATTAATCTCATAGAACTGTGCAATTACTGTAAAGCATGGCATAGGTGTGGACAGGCTCTCACACCTACAATGTCTGTTGGTTTGCCCCTCTACAACAGTCCCAGTTTCTTTTGTAGCCCCCACCTTTGATCCAAAGCATGTAATCAGACTTACACCAAGCTGCACAAATGCTCTTTTTAAATGATAGTTTGCCACCTGACATCATTCACCCTGCATGTAAAACGTTACATACTGTATCGTATAATGATTAGCATTGGCTATAGATACAAATACATAAAGATGCTAAAAAAAATTACTCCACTAGTGTTATTAGGAAATTAAAAAACTATTGATCACTTGGAAATTGTAGATGTAGGAAATCAAGTAGCTATCCACATGCAGGGACTCTATAGTGTTAAAACTTTTTAAGATGCAGAACCATACTCTGCATTATTATGTGGTTGCAGGGGCTTTTATATTTTATGTGTGTGTAGTGGCAAACCTTCTTTTTTTGTTACAGACCCTTTGTCAAGTTTTTATTGCTTTCTCTGACCCTGCTTGGGTGTTTTTGTTCTAGTGACCATTGCCACAGAGAAAGTAAGTGATGAGAAATCTGAAAATTTTAAGTTATCAGAGCTAGAAGTGAAGGGAAATGCTACAGTAGGGACAGCCGTTCCTATACCAACTCTCTATTCACTATTCTAGTCACTTTAGAGAGATTGCCTTTCATTTCCTGTTGCATCTCCAGGACAGGAAGTGAGGGGAAATCTCCCCTGCAGGACACAGACAGCAAGGAATAAATCAATAGGAATGTAACCCTTCCCTGCATGCATTTAGAGCACGATTAACTCAAACTGCATACCTGCCTTTCTGGTGCCTTTGAGTTCTGATGCCAAGTGTCATTTTTTTCGTGCTCAGCACATGTCAGTAGAGCAAAAGTGAGCCATGAATATAGAGATGCACTTGAAATGTGTAAACACTGTCAGGTTAATTTAGTGTGGGGTTTTCCTTCTGCTTTGACCCTGGTGTTATTTTAAAAATAGGATTTTTGTACTCGCCGTAAAATCCTTTTCTCTGCGCTCATTGAAGGACACAGCGAAAAAGATCAAAGATCTGGAACCACATGGTTATAGCGCCACCTGTGTTTCCAGATCTTTGATCTTCTTCGCTGTGTTTCCAGATCTTTGATCTTCTTTGCTGTGTCCTTCAATGAACGGAAGAGGAAAAAAAATATCAAATACAGTTAGTCATTAAAATGCAACTATTTACTCCGATATTGTAGCAAAAAAATATCAAAGAGGTTTGTTTATGTTTTTTTAATAGGTTTGTTCATGTAGATATTTTCTTCTGGCTGGGCTGGGCTGGGCAGGCATCTCTGTCATGCACCCTCCAAACATTGAATCTAAAAGTGTTCTGCCTCCCCAGCCTAAGCATTCAAATAGTGATCTCTGTAACTTACAGTTGTGACAAGATAGCAGTAACTCCCAATCTCAGAAGTGTTGGCAGACAGTGACACAATCCAGATGACACCTTGCGGATCGTTGAAGTTTAATCCAAACTGCAGATCTTAAGAAAAGTGTACATAGGATAGGTCAAAAGACCATAATATGATCCACAGCTAAGGACATGGCTGAGATGCAGACTGGGACATATTGAAGAGGGGTGGAGCTATCTACACAGAGGAAAAATTAACTATAGGATGGGGTGGAGACAATACCAGAGAGATGAAATACAAATAATCGTAAAGGCATATGACAATGCATGTGTAACATAAGAAAAAGTGTACTAAGTGAAATGGCTTTAAAGAGAACTATGGGGTAATTGTTTTTCCCTGTAGTTCTCTTTAGGGTCACGGGAGGACACAAACTAGCGTCCTCCCGTGACCCAAAGCTCAGTATATTGCGAGCTACAGCTCGGGGTATACTGAGACCACCGCAGCCGGGACGGATCCCGACATTACTGTCGAGATCCACCCAGCTGCGTGAGTGACAGCTGGCTCTGCCTAGCTAGAGGCAGAGCCAGCTGTACCCGCCCCGCCCGTTCCTCCAGTCAGTACTGGAGGATCAGAGTGGGGAGGGGGGAAATCCCTGCAGGGAGCCGTGACTAACAGTCACGGCTCTCTGCAGGGACATGATCGAGAAGTGAGCAAGCGACAATATGTGTTCGCTCACTTTCCGATCTATTGAGCCGACGTGTGACAGTTTCATTGTCACACGTCGGCTCGAACTATGAGGATGAGTGATTTTCACTCACCTCCTAGTTCTCCTTTAAGGTAGCCATACACGTCTCAAATTTTGGGCAATTCCTATTGAATCTGCTAAAATTTGAAAATTGTTGACCGAATAGTGACTACATCCAATCAGATGCAGTCACTGTTTAAGTATTCAGACAGCCGCAGGTGGCAGCTGTCTGAATACAAAGCCGACAAATGGAGATTCCCTAGTTCACGCGGTTTAGCATGATTGGAGGAATCTATTAGATTTCTCGAGAGAAATGTATGTGTGTATAACTAGTTTTGGTTACACTTTGTGGTCGGGGCACGTGAACCATGACTGTATGCTGTTTTCTTTTAGCTGAAAGCTGTCCAGCTGCAGGCAGTATGCAGCTTGTAAAGCTCATTAGAAATGGGAGTCAGAATGAAAATAGAATGACAATGGTGCGAAGGTGGACAGGCTAGAGATGTCCATAACAGCTACTTGTTTGCCATATACAGGGCGTTTTGAAACCCCAGAACGCTTTTGGTAGCCATTCACAAATTGAAAATGAAGCACATTCTACATCTGTGAATTATATTCGAGTCCAGATTTAGTTTACTATGATGTGATAAATCATAGAAGCATTAGATGTGCACTACACTGTGTAATCAATAAATAACTGTAGGCCTTTTTATTATGATGCTTTATTGAGTAGCCAGGTGGCAGTGTAGTAGAGTTTATTAAAATAACGCGTGTGTCACAATGTTACACAATAATAATAAAGACACACAATCAATATAGAAGTCTGTCACAAATACACTGTCTAGTCTGTCTGTCACATACATTGAACCAGAAAACCTTGCTTTGTTTAAGGCCGTCATACAACATTTATAAATACTAAAATACTAACAAAGCTATATTGTCAGGAAATAATATTAACGATTCCTTTTTATTTTCATTTACAACCAGCTGGGAGTTTCTATAACTGGCAAATAATATATATTCCATGCAGTCATAGCTACATTTTAAAAGTGTATCTAACCGCCAACACAAATATTTGAAATATTGCAGCTTTAGTCCTTAGATTAGGCGGCTGCATTAGTTTTCTTCTTTTCAGGCTCTTCCCACTTTATTTTCACCTGGGAATTCTGCAGATTTCAGCTACAGCTACAGTTTTCTTGCATTGTATCTATAGAAGAAGCCATTGTCGCTGTTTCAAGAGCCACTTTGACATACCTCCTTTGGACCACTATCCTTCTGGGCAGTATGGTCACCAACCGATTTAGATCCATCCACAGACAGCCTAGCTCTCCAATAAGGCATAGAGGCTTAAATCCAGCAATGTTTTACTTCTTAAAGTACATACAGAGACTGTTCACTGGTCACATGAAGTGTAAAAAGAGAATGGATCTTTTAAGGCTAGTGTACAACCTTCTTGACACCCTACAGTCCGGCTTTCACCCTCTACACTCCACTGAAACTTCCCTCCTAAAACTCACTAATGACTTACTAACAGGTAAAAACAAAGGCCACTACTCCCTACTCTTGCTATTAGACCTCTCTGCTGCTTTTGACACTGTTGACCACCTGCTCCTCAGAGAACTCCACTTACTTGGCCTACAAGACTCTGCTCTCTCATGGTTCTCCTCCTACCTAATGTAAGCGCTCTTTTAGTGTCACCTACAAATCTAACTCCTCTTCCTCTTTCTGTAGGGGTCCCCCAAGGCTGTCCTTGGACCCCTTCTCTTCTCTAGCTACACCTCCTCCCTTGGTCAGTTAATAACCTCACATGGCTTCCAATACCATCTCTATGCCGATGGCACTCAAATCTACCTTTCCACTCCACAACTCACCCCCTCTGTGTCCTCTCGTGTCACTAATCTACTAACTGATATATCCGTCTGGATGTCGCAACACTTCTTAAAACTCAACCTTTCAAAAACTGAGCTCTTGATATTTCCTCCTGCCCGTGCACCTTCCCCCAACATTTCAGTTGTGATTGATAACACAACTATCCATCCCTCCCCCCATGCCAAGGTCCTAGGTGTCATCCTTGACTCTGACTTCACCTTTCTTCCCCACATCCAATCTCTAGCCGCCTTCACCTTCGCGACATCTCCAAAATACGCCCCTTCCTCACCAATGAAACCGCTATATTGCAACTCCCTCCTCATTGGCCGATCTCTACACAGGCTATCCCCCCTTCAGTCTATCATGAATGCTGCTGCTAGACTCATCCACCTAACCAACCGCTCAGTGTCTGCAACCTCCCTCTGCCAATCCCTGCACTGGCTTCCAATAGCCCAAAGGATAAAATTCAAAATATTAACAACCACAAAGCCATTCACAACTCTGCCCCCGGATATATCTCAATCCTTGTCTCAAAGTATCACCCTAACCGTCCCCTACGCTCTCCCAAAGACCTCCTGCTTTCCAGCTCCCTCCTCAACTCCTCCAATGCTCGCCTCCAGGACTTCTCTAGAGTCTCTCCCATCCTCTGGAACTCTTTACCCCAACCTGTCCATCTATCTCCCACTCTGACTGCCTTTCGGCGATCGCTAAAGACTCATCTCTTCAGGGAAGCCTATCCCACCTCAACCTGACCACTGAACTATCACATTCTCAAACAATTCATCCCCACACAGCTACCTCCTCGTATCACTTGCCCCTCCCTTTTAGATTGTAAGCCCCCACGGGTAGGGCCCTCCTTACCATCTTGTCTTGAATTGTATTGTAGTTGTCATGTCTTCCTTATATTGTAAAGAGCTGTGGAAACTGTTGGCGCTATATAAATCATGTATAATAATAATAGTGTCTGCAATGAAGACTAGACATACAATGAGGGACCCCCAGTGCTGCAAGCAAGAGTGCTAACCACTACGCTAATGAATACGTATGCAGTGTAATGGAAATAACAGAAAATAACAGTGGCTGTGACAGCACAGTTGCCACTCAGGCTGCCTTTGTTTATCTCAATTACATTAGGCTGGTCAGAATAGTAGTTTATACAGGAAAGATGACATAATTGTGCTATTGGTTAGGCTCACAGGAAGTGACAAGGACATGTCATTTCTGGAAAGATTAAAAGGCATTTTATTTACTTAAAAAAATTTTTAGTGCAAAAAAGAAAACAAATGCAGCCACCACATCTAAGGTTTACATATGCTTTAAGTTGTAGGCAGTATTTACCAGATTTCTAATCCCCTCTGCCTGTCATTTGTCTCGCTGCTTGTTTCGGAAGCCTGTGCAGATCTTGAGGTCAAATAACAGGTAGCTTATAGCAGGAACTATAATCTTCCTAACAATGGGGTTTTTATCTTTGATAGGAAGCTCTAACATCTGAAGAGATACTGAGTAGTGCAGTGTTTCTTATTAACACACTGCGTCTGCTCATGTAATTATAGTAAACACACAACATTTGAATTGGCATTGATTTTGCATAATCTCAGCAAGTAGAAATGCCATGGCCTTGATCAATATGCACAGAACAGAAGCTGGTTGGGATCATGGGAATGTTAATGAAATACATTAATATAATGAAAAACTGCAATTGTAATAGTAGATTCTGACCTGATTTATTAAATGTGAAGACTTTTAACATCTGGAGATATTCATGCATTCTGTGCATGTATTTAGTTCTGCTAATGGATCAGCACTTTTCCTACAGGTGCCTGTGTTGCCTACTTTTTGACAAAGAGGAGAGAGTATCGAAACTCCATGAATCCTTTTAAGAGTCTGCGGGAGAAGGAAGAGAAGAAGTTGAGGAGCCGTCGATACAGGGTCAGAGATAAAGAAGCCTGCACCTAATCTTGTGTGACATAACTGGCCTTTCTTACAGAACTGACTATGTTACTCATTGAAATCGATCACATGCCCCTTTTAGAGAATAAGAAAACGAGTGATGGGTTGCTACGAGCAACGCAGACAATTAATATTAGTATGATAAATTAGGGTGAATGGATATGCCATAACAGATGTTCCTCTAGCTCCATGGTGCCCAACCTGTGGCCTTGAAGCCACATGTGGCCCTCAGAGCCCTTATGGACAGTATGTCTGTTTTCTTTACCTAGATGCTTTCTCTAGCCAGTGAAGATACATATTATTTTAACTGGCTTCTAGTCATTAAATGATTTGTTTTATTTCTTTCACATTCTTTTGAGCAAGGTTTACACACACATATATTTTCTAGGGATGCATCGATATATTGGCTGCCGAAACATATCGGCCGAAAATGGCACTTTTGGCATAATGCCAAAAGTGCAATTTTCTGGCCAATACAGCGGTACATCCATTCTTTCTCTCCTCCCCGCTGGGCACTGCTCTGGTCTTCCAGTGGGGAGGAGAGAAACTGTCACAAGCGGCTGAGCGCTGTGAGTGGACGGCGTCTCTCCTCCCACACCGCTCAGCCTCCTGTGGCAGATCAGAGGAGAGCGGCCATGTGGGCGGAGACAGCCAGCACTGTCGCAGCCTCCTGATTCACTGAGTGTTTGTAAATAATTAAGGACATAGTATGTTTGCTGTATCCTCAATTATGAATGAATGGGAAGTGATCTACATCACCTCCTGTTCATTCATAATTGTGGTTATGGTAACCATACTCTGTCCTCAAGTTATGAATGAACAGGAGTACTCCAGTATAGAGGATTCCTGTTCATTTATAACAGGGGCTGCGGGAAATGAGATTGAGGACTTTGTGTTCTCAATCTCTTTTTCTATTTTAAAGGGAAATATCAGGGGTCTGTTTAGATCCCTAATATTTCCCCAAAGCCCCTAAAATTAAAGTAAAAAATAAAAATATTTAATAAAAAATAAATAAATATAAACAAAATATAAAAGTTTATAAAAAATAAAATATTTAAAAAAGTTAAAAATAAAAAAACATTTTTGGTAGCGTGCTGACATTTGTTTTTCTTTTTTCGGTTTTGAAATTTTCATTTCGGTACATTCGGCAGAGAATTGTCCAACCTGCTCCTTCGATCAGCTGATCGAGGGATGCCGGAATAAATGGTGCCGACAACAGCCACTGTGCGAATTTCAGCTGGTCCATCAGAACCAGACAAAATTAATACTGTGTTTACCAGGATTTACTTTTTCAGTGCTGTCCATTCCTTTTCCCTGTTTGTTTTTTATGGATCTTGCTGAGAGAAACATCAAATGTAGCACAGGTAATTTTTAAGAAGGCAGTATGAGCACAATGTGGAAGCATTGGTTTATAAAGAGGCAGTAATAATAGTGATCTTCACAAGTCTCATGTAACTTGTATCCAGTCTATGACTGTGTCCTGAAGCATGTCCTCAGTCTCCAACAACTCGTATAGCATGTCTACAGTCTCTGACCATCAACTGTTGCATGTCTGCAGTCTCTGACCGCTTTCTGTAGCATTACATTCACTAGATATTAAGTAGCATTACATTTACTGGATATATTATGTGTAGCCCTGTGGTGATGTCAGGGGCTGCAGTTGAGGCCACTAATGAGTGAGCGGACCAGCACTGCTCTAGCTATATGAAAGTGAACATTTGTCTAGCACATTGCCGCAGTCTGTCTTTTGCATTATCATCTCTTATTCTTTAGCAGTAAGCTATTGTCTCTCTTTTCTTTCCACTGCCATTACAGTCTCTTTTATATATCACTCTTTGTCACCGTGCCTTCATCTATTACTGAGACTACAAGCTGAATTTGACCTCAAAGGACAATTAAAATGTGTTCTTTACAAGAGGCTTAAAACTGCCTGGGCAGATTTTCAACTAACTTAAAGGACCATTAAACTTAAAATGAAAAAGTTATAGTTTGTGGAGGAGCTACTAAAAACATTTACAATGTGTGTAAAATTGTTCATGTCGATATAGAAACTGCGAGCTCTGGCGAACTTAGCTGTACATTGCCATGTTAGGCAAATAAAAGTCAGAAAAATTACGGTTTTCTACGGTGAAAATCTATTTTAACGCATTTAGGGGTCCAGTTGAAGAGGAGCTTTACCCATATCCTCAAAATAACAACAAAGACGCCTTTAGAAATGTTTAGTAATGACAATCTACAAACAGTTCTAGGTAATTGGCGGCTTTTTATTCTTTGCATACCTTGTTCTTCTTTCCTCCCCATTCGTCTGTCAGTGGTAAATTTTACTAAGGACAGATGAATCCATCTCCCTTTACTTTCATGCATATCATCTCAGGGGAAGAAAATGCCTTTCTCTGAGATCTCGTGAGATTTGCCAGCAATGCTCTGCTGATGTAACCTTCCCAGGTTGCAATGCTTGGGCACGATTACTTCACTTTTGCCAAAGAGAACCAGGAAGTAAAATGAAAATGTTTGTTTGATTTAAGGAATGTAATATGATTTCATATCAGCATGCAGAGGTGCATGCTGATGTGATTTTTATCCAAAGGGGGGTAAAGGTCCACTTTAAGAAGCAGCGGTATGGCCTTACCATGGCTATACTGCTGCTTTAAATAAAAATATAACAAATGGCACATTTTTTAAAGTGACCCTAAACTCAAAAATTAAATCTTAAAAATACATTCAAGTACCTTAACTATTCACACAAAATGTATCTTATTTGTGCATCACTCGACTGTAGATCCTCAAATCCACAATAAAGGATTCTTTTGTTCCTTCTCAGAATATCCTAAACTGTAAACTGGGCTGCACATTAGCAGCTCAGTGTACAAACCTAGCATGTGCCAGGATGAATGCATCCCTATGTGCACGAGTAGGAGTTGCATCATCCCAGCCGAGACGATCAAGATAGCTGAAGATCCTGAACTTCGAAGAAACCAGCAAGAAGATGTTTGACAAGGGAGCCTGCTGGAATTACCATCCTCCTTACCATTTTGTCTTGAATTGTATTGTGATTGTAATGTCTTCCTTATATTGTAAAGCGATGTGCAAACTGTTAGCGCTATATAAATCCTATGTAATAATAACAATTAAATCGCTGGAAAAGGAAGGTAAATTGAATTCTGCTTTAAGCAGAAAGAACTGTGAAGTACCGCAGTCTGCATTTTATCAGAGTCGGCTGCAAAATTCACAACATGGTGTGGCATAATCTGGCAGTGTATAGGTGCAGAGCGGACCAAAATATCCGCTGTCCCTTACCAATAAGCCTCTGTGTGTGTGGCCTGTAACTGTCTGTCAGTTCAGCCCACTAAATGTTGTTGATTGCAACTTGTCACTTAACTGATTAGACCATACAGGCTTCCGGGTCTGCTCCCATAATATATAATGTCAGTAGTGCCGCCCCCGC
>NW_017306493.1:830281-884173 GCF_000935625.1 Nanorana parkeri
CCCCCTCCCACTGTGGCCCAAAAACCTTTCTCAAAATCCAGTATGGCTGCCCCTTTCAGGAAGAGGGATCCTGGACACTGTATAGAACACAAAGAAAACACCGGGCGCATGCCCTGGTGCAATAAAATCTTTTTGTTGGTAAAAGAAATATACAAAATATATAGTCACAAATGGAGCAAGGATAAAAAGCGACAGTCCTCAACGGATACTTCTGCTGTGGAGGTAAGTGGGAGACAATGAGAGACAGTCCAGAGGCTTTGCTAATCTGCAGAGACAAGCTACTACTGCTGAACGCGTTTTCGAGGACACACCTGCTTCCTCATAGCTGTTCCATAGAGCGTACAGGCTTCCTGGTCTGCTCCTATCATATATAATGTCAGTAGTGCCCCCCCAGCTCTTAATCACATGATGTTTGCTTTAAGCATAACTAACCTCGAGAACAAAAATGTAATATAATGTAGCTTACCAGTCCTTCCCATTTGATGGCTGCATTAGTTTATTCATTTTCAGCAAGTACAGAAAATGTATTTTGCTCTATGCAGAAATGTTGTGAAAAAATGTAAAAGAAAACTAATGCAGCTACCACATGTAAGCACTGGTTAGCTGTAATATATTTTGGGGTTTACATGCACCCTAAAGTCTGGTAACCGAGGTCATGAGGTAAAGTTCAAAGTAATCTCTTTTTGTTTTTAAAACAGTTGAGGTAGTAAATATGTTTCTTAAAAATAAGCTACTAACGTTGGTCTAATATCTCTTTTCTACAGCTGTTTGCAAACCGATCCTGGGGTGTGCAGCAGTTTTCTCCAGAAGACCAAGCCTTGTGGGAGGGTGTTACAGAAGAGTTAATGTCCGATGAAGAGGACAGTCTGTCTGAGCCGGGGGTATGGGTAGCCCGACCACCTCTTTTCCGAGCGCCCGAGCTCTCAAGACTCTGTTACAGCATTGACTCGCATTCTAAACATGGCAATAAAGCCAATCGCGTTTATGGTGCTCCCTCTGACCGACTGCCTTCTGCTGAGCTCCAGCTATTGCCCCCGCACCTTTATAATCCTGACTGGGAAAGGGAGGTAAATGAAGAGGAACTGGCGGGAGGCCCAAGGGGAAGAAAATCATTTTGTCCTGATCTCAACTCTTTTATACAGATAAAAGTGGAGAAAGATGAATAAGACGTTGTGGATCATCAATGCACAAACATTTCTTTTCATAAAGGTCACACAATACAAAACTGTGAAGGAAGGTGTAAACAGTGAAGGTGACCTGTGAGAAAGGGCTAACGTCCATCGCAAATATTAATGAAAACTGCAATTGTGTTCCTGACATGGGTCCAGCAGTGCTTCACTTCGGTGAAAGCACAATAAAATGTTATTTTTTAACATTGTGTCTCTTTGTTTGGCGTGAGCCTATCCTAATTGTGAATGGTCAGCTGAATATGTTACCAGGATTTGTTTTACTGTATGTCCAGACATGGTGTGAATGGATAGAAATTCATGATGGCCATGAGTTCTAAGCAAAATCCTTTCAGCAGATGAAAATAAGTTGTAAAACCTATTTTCCTTCAATCCATGGCTCAGAAGTAGAACCTGTTCTTTGATGAGGTCATCCTCTCTCCTATTTACGATATAAAGATTGATTGGGGAAAAGTGAGTCATCGGCTCCTAAACTACCATTTTGATTTATTTTGACTGTTAAGTCATTTTTGATGCGCCATTCATGTTTTTACGTATTTTTCATATTTTCATAATTGTATTTAATGAGTAACTTTGTAGATTCTTCCCTTAGTGGCATCTTTTGAGTTTCTGTTCATCAGGCAATACCCTTCACTCATGATAAATGCTAAGATGAGATAGATCCCATTATAAAGCCCATAGACTGTTTATTGTTTTCATTACTATTACACAGAGAGCATGAACTATGTATATAACTGGCAACTACGGCTACTTCCATCTACATACTGTGTATACACTGATCAGCCATTACATTATGACCACCGAGAGGGTAAGTGAATAACAATGATTATCTCATTAAAATGGCACCTGGAGGTGGGTGGGATATATTAGGCAGGAAGTGAATGTTTTGTCTCTGAAGTTGATGTGCTGGAAGCAGAAAAAATGGGCAAGTGGAAGGATCTGAGCGACTTTGACAAGGGCCAAATTGTGATGGCCACTGAATCAGAGGAACTCCAAAACTGCAGCTTTTGTGGGATGTTTCCGGTCTGCAGTGGTCAGGACCTACCAAAAGTGGTCCAAAGAAGGAAAACCAGTAACAGGGCCATGGGCGGCCAAGGCTCATTGGTGCACCTGATGAACGAGGGCTGGCCCGTGTAGTCCGCTCCAATAGAAGAGCTATTGTAGCTCAAATTGCTTAAAAAGTGAATGCTGTTTCTAATAGAATGTTGCCTGAAGACACAGTGCACCACCGTTTGTTGTATGTGGCTGTATCGCTGCAAACCGATTGATATCCACCACCAAAAGTGCATACAATGGGCATGTGAGTATCAGAACTAGACCACAGAGGAATGGAATAAGGTGGCCTGCTCTGATGAATCATGTTTTCTTTTATATCATATGGATGGCTGGGTGTGTATGCGTCACTTGTCTTGGGAAGAGATGGTCACCAGGATGCACTATGGGAAGAAGGCAAGATGGCGGAGGCAGTATGATGCTTGGGGCAATGTTCTGCTAGAAAAAATATCTTGGATCCTGCCATTCCTGTGGATGTTCTTTGACACGTACCACCTACCTAAACATTGTTGCTGACCAAGTACACCCCTTCATGGAAAATGTATTCCCTAATGACAGTGGCCTCTTTCAGCAGGATAATGCGCCAAGCCACACTGCAGAAATAGTTCAAAAATGGTTTGAGGAACACAACAATGAGTTTGAGGTGTTGACTTGGCTTCAATTGTCCAGCTCTCAATCCAATTGAGCATCTGTGGCATGTGCTGGAAAACAAGTCCAATCCAAGGAGGCCTCACCTGACAACTTACAGGACTTGAAGGATCTGCTACTGACGGCTTGGTGCCAGACACCATACCATACCTTCAGAGGTCTAGAGGAGTCCATGTCTCACCGGGGTCAAGGCTGTTTTGGCAGCAAAAGGGGGTCATAATGTTATGGCTGATCAGTCTATATTCTATATATATATATATACACACACAAACAACTGATTGGGTTGACTACATTTACATGTGTGTGTACATATGTGTATGGGACAGACATCTACTATCTTTGCTCCCAGTCCTCGGAGAATTACCATAGACCAGGAGAAAATCAACCTTGACACTCCAGCTGTGGTGAAACTATAAGTCCTATAAGGCATTGCAAGAATTTGACAGCCACAGGTATGACTTCCAGAGGCAGAGGCATGATTGGAGTTGTGGTTTCACCACACCTTGAGTGCTGAGGTTGCCTACATCTGCCATAGATGATATCATTAGCTGTTACTCAGCACGCTTATTAATGTTTTTTGGTGATTTTTCTGATAAGGCAGATAGCAAGGGATAAAATGATGACTCTCTTGGCAGGATCAACTGGTAAAACTATGTTGCAGGGAAGACTCGGAAAAACAAAAGCTGCTGTGCGTTGTTTTTTTACCTGTAGATCTGTTATTTTTTTTCACTTTCTTTAACAGGATGACAACACTGTTCACTCTGCAGTAAAATCACACAGCAGCACTGTCACCCTGTGGACAGCGTACTTTCAGAGGGGCATAATTATAAAGCAGTGAATCGGGCATTCAGCAAACATTCACTGCAGTTGAATCTTCCAGGTGCATGGGTTTTAAATTAGTGATTCGTCAGCAGAGAATGTTGTGGGGAAAGTCCCATTTGCTGCTATATAAATTGACTCCTTAGCTTTAAATAGATTTTAAAGCAGACCTGACGTCACAAATATAATTTTTCAAACATGAAGGTTTTTTTTTTTATTATTGTAGTAGATACATGCTATTTGTACTAAAAGATAGCCTGCCTGTTCGCAATGTACGCTGAGCTTTGCACGGGCAGCCCGGTGTAAAATTTCAGCATCTGCCAAGATCAATGAACTCCTGCATACACGCGGTATTTAAGTCATCCTGGCACAGCCAATTCAAGATGGTGGAAGATCCCGTACCCTGACGAAGACACAGCAAAAACGTCAGTGGCTAGCGAGGGAGCTCACAGAGCCTGTATCACTGGAGGGAATTATAGTTTCTCTTTAAAGTGACATTAAAGTCACAAATATTTCCCCCATGCTGCTTTAAAGTCACAAATATTTCCCCCATGCTGCTTTAAAGACTTACCTTAAATGATGCGTCTTGATCCAATCATCTTCTTTCCACTTGTATTCAGCAATTCCTCCAGCGCTGGTGTTGGTCTCTGATACACCGCAGATCCCGTCTCTTCCTGTCCCACAGAGTCTGTCTGACGTGCACACTCCTGGCTGTGTGCATTCAGCTCCACTGTGTCTCTCCCTCCCTCAGCTCCCTGCCGAAGTTCTCTACTGCGCATGCACTCGCTCTCATCCTCAGATCTTTGGACAGGAGCTAGCAGCAGTGACAGAGGTAAGTAATTACCTTTTTGGTAACTTTTTTATTTTTTTAAATGTTTTTGCATATATCTACTGCTTGCTAGCAGTAGATATATGCAAAAAACAAAACAAGTTTAATTCTACTTTATGTAATGAACAATTTGAATCCGCACTCCAGCTAACACTTTTAATGCAGTTACAGAATTTTTTGGGATCAAACTGTATGGGTAAAAGCTGACTGTTGTAACCAGTCGGGATCCGTTCCGGCGTCTCAGTATACCGCAAGCTACAGCTCGTGATATACTGAGCTTTGGGTGATACGAGGGTGCTAGTTTGTGTTCTCAACTACCTATGGAGAAAAGCCCTGACCCCATAGTTCTCCTTTTAAAGGGAAAAATAACAAATCTACTGGTAGGATCAACAGATAATAAAACTACTAAAGACTTTGCATAAATACATGTGAGAGGAACGGCACCACACCCCCATTATATCATTCAAAAAGACCAATGGTGAGACCAAGATAATCAAACTATGTGACTGGGAGGACCCAGGAGAACAATAACTGCTGTGTTAATGTTACTGCATCATGTACGTAATATTTGATTGTGCCCACAGTTCCACTTTAAGCTTCCATTCACGCCTGTGAGTTTGGAATTTAGGGCGTTTTTTCACACAGAAAAAAAAACATGCAATTGTTAATAGATGCACGGTTTTCCGCGTGTTTGCTGCTACAGCCACTGTCAGAACGCGCAAAAACCACCCGGAAAATCGCGCATGTACTTTTTGCCGCATTTTTGTATTCGCGAACGAACACACAGGTGTGAACAAGCCCCGTAAGAATGTATTACTTTTTGTGTTTTGCGTATTTGTAAACCGCTCAGGTGTGAGCCAGGCCTAAGCTGCCAGTTCAGGCATTAACCACTTCAGGACAAGCATGTTACACTCCTTCCTGTTCAGGCCATTTCTAGGGCCAACATGCGTTTAGGCACTGGTACTGGATGACACTTACAGGCTGTACAGGCACTGGAATTGGGTGACACCAGTACTGGCTATAGAAACACTGGTACTGGCTGTACAGTCACTGGTACTGGATGACACCAGAACTGGCTGTATAGGCACTGGCGCTAGGTGACACTGGTATTGGCTGTACAGGGCACAGACACTGTACTGGATGGCACCGGTACTGGCTGTAAAGGCACTGACACTGGTGACATTGGTACTGGCTGTGCTGGCACTGGTATTGGCTGTACTGCATGGCACTGGCTGTACAGGTGCTGTACTGGATGACACTGGTACCGGCTTTACAGGCACTGTACTGGAAGTCACTGGTACTAACTGTACAGGCACTGTCCTGGAAGACACTGGTACTGGGTGTACAGGCACTGTCCTGGAAGACACTGCCACTGGCTGTACAGGCACTGGCACCGGGTGACAATGGTACTGGCACTGGGTGACAATGGTATTGGCTATACAGGCACTGGGTGACAATGGTACTGGCTGTACAGGCACTGGAGTTTTTCTAGTGAGTGGGTGGTATCTGATGGGGAAGTTGAGGGACTAGTTCATCATCAGGTTAGCACCCCTGGTGCTTGACACAGGCAGATTCTATAGCCAGTAGCCAGCTAATGGCTATGGAATAAGCCCAATGCCTGCTGTCAGTCACTAGTTGAGTGGACTTAATGAGTACCTAGTCCTTCTGTGTCCCCAACAAGCTCCACCCACTGACCTTGATCAGAACTACACCCTCCTGTCCTTTATAGCCAATGAAAGTGACTGAATTTGGATTGCAGTAGCCATGGTGCTGCATATGTGATCAGCTATGACACCATGTGATCAGTTATGAAAGCTTGAAAGTTTGGTTATGAAACAAAATAATAACTTCAGTTACCAGTGAGAGTTCACTTCAAGCCAATCGAAATGAGGGAGAGGTGGGGGTGGGGGTGTAATGTTTAAGAGAATTCTTAGACCATTCAGAATTCATTAGCAGGTACAGTTCACCTTCTTCCAGCCGGTTTTGCATTCCTAAAGACTTGTATGGGAATGAAAAACATGTCTGAAGTGAACAAAAGTCCTTCAACACAGGTCCTTTTAGTCCAGATGTCAGTCATTATCAAGACACTTTAGATTGTAAGCTCCTTGAGGGCAAGGACTGAAGAATGAACACTCAAGAGAATGTACTAAAAACTGTAGCAGCTGTCCTTGGCAACCAATCAGCTTATCTGTTTCATTTTCAAAGCTTAAATTACCAAATTGAAGAGAGAAGCTGATTGGTTGCCCTGGGCAACTGCTCCAGATTTAGTATGTAAATTGCAGTGTAACCCATCAGTGCTATACAAACGCCTGTAATAAATAAAATATAGAGAGCGATTGAGCCTAGTGAGGTCCTTGACAGCAATATCACCCTAGCAGGGGTCCTAACCCCTCACCACTCCATCCAAACCTGAAAATAAAAAAGATACCCAAAAACATAGTTTATCTGTCGGCATCCTGCGGGCTCTGCATGTGCTCAGAAAAGTAGAAGACGCGGTGTACTGCCTGATTCTTTTCATAGTCTGTGTAACTTCCACAGAAGAGACCTGAGATTCCATAATAAAAGTTGACAGATCACACAGCGGCCATGTTCCTGGAAAAGATAAGGGAAAGAGCTCCCCCTAGCGTCCGAATCACAGATTATCTCTATCCAGCCTACCAATGACGTCACAAGAAGGGCGACACCGCTTTAAAAATCTCCCGCTTGTAGGATCGCAGATCGTAAACACAGGTCGGAGCTGTGTGGGGTTTATGGAACCTTTACAGCCTGTCGATTACAATTGGCGGTATATGTGACAGTGAACATGTCATCCCGGACTATACAGTATGGTGAGGACACTATACATGAGTGACTTTGTATTAGAGTGTTACAACTTGTCAGTTTATTCACAGCTAAGTCTGGGTGCAGCCTGGTAATATACACCGATTCAACTTAGGTGTACCAGGGACGTCTGTTGTATTTGCACGCATTTTTAATGGGTGCTGCATGCGCAACAAGCGCAGGAAAGTAGCTCATGCAGCAGATTCTGCTACAGACGCACCGCAGTGTTTCCCTGGGCATTTTAAAACACAGTTTTCCCTGCCTTGTCTGGGGTGCCAATAACAAGCAAGTGTGATGCATGTTTTTTATGCGTTCTGTAAATGCACGTCAAAGCATGTGTTTGGTGCATTTACAAAGCACAGTGTGAACAGGGATTTGAAAAAACCTCACTGAAATCACCTGTAATAGCTAAGGCTCAAGTGTAAATGAGGACCCTTACTGTGGAAAGGTTTTAGAAGAGTACAAACTGACCTATTCCAGAAGGGTGTGCCTCTGTCTGACCATATGAGTAAAGCTATCATCATGTGCTATCTGTTTATTACTTTTCAGTAAACGGCCGTCTCCCAATGCTCCAGCTAGAGGAGGAGGATCTGGAGAAGAATCCGCAGTTTAGTAAACTCTTGCTGGAACTATTTCAGATTCTGGAGCCAAGTGGTGCAAGCAGCACCCTAAGTCGTGAATTGGAAGAGGTAATCCATTCTGTTTTTATCAGAAGGTTCTACAACCAGTTCCAGCTGCTGACATCTCTCTCTATGAAGATTGCTAGAAACAATGGGCTTCATATAGCACATCATCTGAGTTTTATTATTTTTGTTACTGTCTATGGATTCTTTCCGCAGGAATCCTAGGGTGGGGGGTCCATAAAGATTTGGCCGCTGTGCCCATTCACGCAAGAGACAGTGGCCGCATCTGTCTGACTGTTTGCATTCAATAGTATATGCATCCATTACCTGTGGCTCAGGAAAGATGCTTGTCCCTGGACGCATCTCTCTTGAGCCACAGGTAATCCGTTCCATATACGATTACATGCGGTAAGATGCAGCCACTGTCAGTCTCTGATTTATTTGAATGGGCAGAGCGGCCACATGTTTTTGGACACGCCAGAGATTCCTGCCACGAGAATCTGCAGGTTCTTGCTAAAGGAATCCCTAGCTCCAATCACCGTTTGCATGAGGTATAAGGAATCGCAGATCCTGTTTAATCCACTGCCTGGCCCTAAAAAAAA
Source organism: Nanorana parkeri (assembly GCF_000935625.1). Lineage (NCBI taxonomy): Eukaryota > Metazoa > Chordata > Amphibia > Anura > Dicroglossidae > Nanorana > Nanorana parkeri. The sequence goes on from NW_017306493.1 coordinate 838,863, forward strand.
AAAGGCACCGCCTGGGTTTCGGGCAGCGTTATGATCTGGGGTTGCTTCAGTTGATCAGGTCTAGGATCAGCAATGTTATGTCCCCAAAAAAAGTCGGCTGCCTACCTGAATATACTGAATGACCAGGTTTTTCCATCAATTGATTTTTTTATTCCCTGATGACACTGGCATATCCCAAGATGACAATGCCAGGATTTATTTGGCTTAAACTGTGAAAGAATGGTTCAGGGAGAATGAGGCATAATTTTCACACATGGATTGGCCACCACAGAGTCCAGACCTTAACCCCATTGAAATATTTGGGATGTGCTGGAGAAGACTTTACGCAGTGGTCCAACTCTCCCAGCATCACTACAAGACCTTGGTGAAAAATTGATTGCAGCTCTGGATGTATGTTGTGACATTGCATTGTTTGATTGTGATCAAACAATACCGTAATCAAAGCTAAAGGCGGTCCAACAAAATATTAGCGTATTACTTTTTTTTGGGCCAGGCAGTTGATATCGTTTTGTGTAGCAGAACGTGGGGTGTTGTATGCACCTCAGTCCCTGTATGCTAACTGTCAGCCCCACAGCTAAGTCGTTGTTATTTGGAAAGAACAGGGCACAGGAAACCGGTCCCAGAGACCTGGGCATTAAATCGGCCAACTGGTGGGTCATGGACCAAACCGCTTAAAGTCATTTACACATGCCATTGCATTTGTGCATCATACTTATTGTTTGTGACCTCAAGACTTGACCTCCTATAACAACGTCCTTGGCAGGCATTTCATTTTCACCATTTTCTCTTTTGTACCAAGGTGCAAAGAGAGCTACGGCTGCAGCGGAAGGTGTGGCTGAGGTCCGAAGTCATTCACAGGCTGATACAAGAAATGTTACTGGATTTACAGGTTAAGAAGCAGGAGGGCAAGACAACTGATGAGGAAAACAAGGTAGCTGTTAATTGTCGTCTCTTTTTCTACACGTCTTATCTCTCTGTCATAGTCTCCATATTTCTTTGTATTTCATTCTTGCCTTCTCTGTACAGTTTCTGGATGGGCTGCAGCAGTGTTTATTGGTCACGCAATGTTCAGGCCTCCTGCCTTCTAGTAATGATGCAGGATCTGTATCTCTTCTTGGGTTAGAGAAACAGGATTTGCTCGACCTTCTGCCTTCAAGCACGGTATACCATAGTCAACATTTTGGCTAAATAAATTGGTAGCATTTCTTTTTTCTTTTGCTGACCACCTTGTGTATTTAGGATATTCTCTGGATAAGAGAGAGACTACATAAGCAGCTGGAGGAGGCTCTGCGAAAGAAATGTTTCACTTTCTTGTCCTTCCATCAACCTGAGACAGGTGTGCTCACATTCTTTATCTATGCATTCCTTTCAGTTTATCACGGATATGTATCAAATTCCAGTAATTCCAGTGTTGGTGTGATTTGTTTCCATCTAGAACAGGGGTCTCAAACCTCCGACCCCAGAGCTGTGGTAGAACTACAAATCCCATGAGGCATTGCAAGATTCTCACAGCCACAGACATGACTCCCGAAGAGATGCATCATGGGATTTGTAGTTTCACCACATCTGGAGGGCCGGAGGTTTGAGACCCCTGATCTAGAGGAATATTTATTCTGATGGTTTGAAGTTGCTGAGGTGACATAACCAATTCCAAGTGGCCATTGATGTAGGACATAGGAAATGTTGAGGTCCTGGTTTGACGGCACAGGGTCTTATGGTCTAGACTCATTATACAGGGTTGCAGCAGAGATGGAGATATGAGTGGCGTTATCATCTGGCAATCTATTCATATCCACCTCTGCAATGCTCAATGTGCTGTGTGATCCTGCCTGAAAAGAGGCTCATGTCAATCTTCAGGCAACACAGAGCTCAGCTGTGAACAGAAACCACTGAAAATACAATTTTTCATGTTGAGCACTGTCGTGCTTCGGTAAACATGCAACAAAACGTTCAGGTGTGAATGGGGACTAAATCGGAAATGGACCAAGTCAAAGCTTTTTGGCTTATAATGGTAACAGCAAGCATCTTGTATGTATACTTCTAGTCTTTTATATATACCGTATATGCGGCGTATAAGACTGGTTTTTAGACCCAAAAACACTGCCCGAAAATCAGGGGTCGTCTTATACGCCGGGTATACTGTATGTAGCTTCGGCTACATACAGTATACTGCGCTGAGCCAATCACAGCAGGCTTTGTATTCATTAATGAATACAAACCTGTATTAATGAATGCAAAGCCTGCCGTGATTGGCTCAGCGCGGTATACTGTATGTAGCTGAAGGACGGAACCTGGAAGATGGAGGGCGCTGCGGGGATCGTGGACAAGGTAAGAGACTGTAATCCCGAGTGTGGCTCGGGGTTACCGCTTATGGTACTGAAAATCCCACACTCTGGAATACTGCCATGGAGGTTAGTGGGTGCATTTAAACATTATTTTGGGCTATACTCATCTTATACGACGAGTATAGCCCAAAACCTATATTTTAACACAAAAAGTAGGGGGTCGTCTTTTACGCCGACGTGTGTGTGTGCGCGCGCGCGCCAAAACCGTACTTTTACAAGCATCATCCTTTCCTGTCTGTTGTGGTTGGTCTTGGAAGCCCTTATGTCATGTCATGATGTTCATCAGACGTTGTTGGAACATCTCTTCAACTTTTGTTATTGACTCCACTATTGGGCAGAATTGGAAATTCTGGTAGGGGAGGTCATGTCAATGAATTAATTGAATGATATAATTAACTGTGTGATTAAATCTGCTAGTAAGCTCAAAATAAAAACTATAATCTATAGACAACACTAAACTCAGGAGTTAAACCTTAAAAATGTATCTTATTTGTGTATCACTCAGCTGCAGATCCTCAAATCATCTCTGAAGTGGTGCTGACACTGTTCTTCCTTCTGGAGGGTGGCTACTTTTGTTCCCCATGGTCCCTGTGTGTGTTGTAAGGTAGCCACTGCCCCAAGCTCAGTCCTGTGATGGACTACAATCTCATGTTTAGTTTACTTATTTGTATTGAGATTGTGGTCCATCACCGAGTGAGCTTGGAGGGGTGGTTACTTTACAACACACACAGGGACCATGGGGAACAAAAGTAGCCTCCCTCCAGAAGGAAGGAGCTTTAAAACTGTCATGGGAGAAACACAGACATTGTCATTTCTGGTCTCCTCCAAACATGAAGGATGCTAGAGTGTTCTGCTGAACCAAAGACGTCCACAATTTGAGTCTCTACTGATCTACACATTGTGCCAGGTCAAAGTGGAGAAAAATCTGCTTACTTGTCCTGTGTCACCGACTTAAAACACTGAAGCAAGAGGCTCAGAATGGCAGGCAGGCAAATAGCATTTCCAGAAGTAGAGGTCTGAAATGGATCATCATCATCATCATCTCATGACAGGTTTATTTTTAAGAGTTTAACCCATACATTTTGAATGACTTGGACTGCAGGTTTATGGAAGTATTAAAAAAACCTGTACAAGAGAAGGATACAAAGTCTGCCATTGCTGACCTTCTTCTGAATATGTTAGTTGCCGGGCTGCCAATACTGTGAGTCACTGGACTGGAACAAGCAGGTGGCAAAAAGTTGGAGATGGGTCAGAATTCCTTATCTCTATATGTACTGTAGTCAGTGACTCGGAAAGTACTGAAGCCATCGGATTACTATAACAACGGAGCAGCTAGCATTTTCAGCAGGATTGGTCAGTAATAACCTACATATTTCTCTGTGTACAATTTTACTTTAGACTGATAGAATTCCATGGTATGTGGCCAGATAGGACACCGAAATGCCTTGTCCCAAGCTTCTAAATTGTATCCCATCCTATCTGAATCCTCCTGTCTTAGATAAAGAGAAGGAAGTCCACCGGGCTGCAAAAGCTTTGCGTTTGGCCAGCACACTGGAAGATGAGAAGAGAAGATTGCAGACCGAGGAGGAAAAGCACCAAGAAATGGGAGCATTACTGGAAAGGCAGCAGGAAATGTACCCTCAGGTGTGTATACCGGGTATTTGTTGGGGTGTAAGGCTTTAAAAAAAAAATACTTCCCTTCCTGACCTTGTTCCATGTTACACCCATATTTAGAGTGTACCATCAGACATGGTCACAATCCGTCCCCCCCTTCCCACCGGAATCATGGGGTGCTTCCTCCTGGAGTGTCCTGTCTATATTTGAATTTGGTGTGGCTCTGCCCACCCAGCTATTCATTCACAGATCCATTCAAATTTGTGAATGAAAAGACTTCCATCTGCAACCACAGCAGAAGGACTCCTAGAGTACAAATGTGGTGATTATCACCGCACATGTAGTTCATTGATTACTACCTCAAGCCCAATAACTAAAAGTTCAGATCTGGAGCTGGGAGGAATAGTCTGCAGGAGCCAGAGCATTGCACCTGCTATCCACTGATCACATTTGAAATGCTATGCAAGTTCAAATGCAAACATTTTAAATGCACCTGTATTCCTCATTAATGTAATGCAAAAGGTGGACTATGTCTTTAAGAACCAATATACATTACTAGATACAGTACATGTAATTGTGCTTCTCCTTTTTATTTTAAGGTGCTCTTGCGCTGCCTTTCCCTCCTCAGAGAAGCTGCCTCTGATCTTCGTCTTCAAGCACAATCGGACATTGATTGCATGAATGCGGAATACTTGGAGGCAAAGAGTAATGCGCTGTTCTTAAAGCTCCGGTAAGATGCCCTCCGAGCACTTTTTGCAGTTGCAGGTGATTGAGACACCTCAGTTCCTTTTAAGGCATCGTCATTTTATGCATTTGTTTTTTTCTTTAATCACACAGAATGGAAGAACTGCAAGTCCTCACGGACACTTACACCCCTGACAAAGTTGATGTTCATAAGTACATCAGGTAAATCGCAATAATAAGGTTCCATATGAATGATAATAAAAAACATGCCGTATATCTCTGCAATACAGGCACATTTTCCCATGTTTTATTACCTACAAAGCCTGCAAGTACAGAGAAAGAAAAGTAGAGAAGAGCGCACCAGTATAGTGTAGTAGTTCCGTTTATTGAGGGATATTAAAACAATTGCAATCACAAGTATAGATGTTTGTGTGGCAACAGAAATGCCATAGATTATGCAGAAAAATACCCGCTTGATTTGCCAGAAATGCATTCTGCTCCTGATTCCTGTTGTGGGTTGACAATGCACATAATTTTTGTAGTGTCAGCGCTGCCCTTTGTCTTTTGCTAAACTACTTCTACTCTCGGATCTCTACGTTATAAAGGCTAATCATTCGGTACTCCAAGATAATACCTAGGAGGGTTAAACAGACTCTTTATGTTAACACCAAAAGTGTGCAGATGGCACAGGGCATTTCTAAATGTTCGGTTTTTTTTTTTGACCTTATCAAACATAATGTAATAGACAAAGGGAGCAAATAAGAGAAGGTCATTGTCAGGGTAAAAAAGAGAACTATGGTGAAACCTTTTTCTTGTCGATCGTTTTCTTTTGGGTCACTGGAGTACATTTTACGAATGTCGTCCTGTGTCCCAAAACCCAGCATATAACGCGCTATTGCCCGCTATATGCTGAGAGCGCAGAGCTGTTTTGCAGCTGGGATGGATACTGACAATATTGTTGGCATCCACTCCACTGCCTGATTGACAGCTGTCACTGCCCGCCTCCTCCCCTGTCCATCACTCTAGTCAGCACTGGAGGAATAGAGAGAGTGGAGGAGAAATCCCTCCGGGGAGTGGTGGCTGACATTTGCCACTCTCGGCAGGGAGAAGATCGTCAACTGACCAGCAGTTTGTGATCGCTCCGTTCAGACCTATACAGCCGGTGTTTTATCAGGGTGTTGGACAGCGTTCTAAATCTGTCTCACAGTTGCAGGCGGCGTTTGCTAAATGCACAAGCGCAGAGGCACAGTAAACATTACATCAGCTGCTTCAAACAGCTGATGGGGTCCAGAATTTTCACAGGCTATTTGTCTGTATTGAGCATGTGTGGGGAAGCCAGTGGGTCCAGAAAAATCACGTTGAGAGGTGCCTGCGACCACATGACTTAACACAATCATTTTATATATATTTATTTTGTTATTATTATGCGTTGCGTAATGTGGCCGCAGGTGCCTCGGCTGACATTTTTCTGGACCAGGTGGATTCCCCGCACATGCGCAATACAGGCAAATAGGCTGTGAAAATTCTGAACCTGATCAGCTGTTTGAAGCAACTGATGTAATGTGTACTGTGCCTCTGAGCTTGCACCTTCAGCCAACACCTGTCCAGATTTGTCATGGGTACAGGATTCTAACAACATTGGCATGTGATGCTTGCAGTGTCGCATGTCGGCTCTTAACAATGGGGATGAGTACATTTCACTCTCCCCATAGTTCTCCTTTAAATACACTTTAAGTAACAAGTAAGGGTGTGCCGAAATTAAATTTTGAAACCTAAAATAAAAAGTCAGGCTGAAAGCAAAACCGAAATGTCTTTTTTTTAACTTTACTGCTGGGGACTTTGGGGAAATATCAGGTATCTAAACAGACCCCTGATATTTCCATTTTACAATCGAAAAAAAGATTGCGGACAAAGTCCTCAATCTCTTCTTCTGCAGTCCCTGTTATAAATGAACAGGAATCCTCTATACTGAGTGTTCCTGTTCATTCATAACTTGTGGCGATTAGTATGAGTTACTATGTAACAATCATGGATGAATAGGAAGTGATGTAGATGACTTCCCATTCATTCATAACTGGTACATAGTAACTTATACTATGTCCAGTTATGTACAAACATTCGGTGATCACTGATCCCTGACTTCTTGTACAGCTCTGACTCGGTCACAGGAGGCTGAGCGGGCGGTGTGGGGAGGAAAGATTGGTCTTATTTGACGTCTTCCTCCGCACTGCCGGCTCAGTCTCCAGTGACTTCTGTCTCCGCCCACACACCTTTCTCCTGACCTGTTACAGGAGCTGAGCAAGGCGATGCAGGAGGAGAGCTCGGGCTCCTGTGACACGCTCATAGCGCTCTCCTCCCGCTCCGCTCCTGATAGTTTCTCTCCCTGCTGGATGCTGTGCTGTGTCAGAGGGGACACAGAGCAGCACCCAGTAGGGAGGAGAGAAACTATGGATGCACCGCAATTTCGGCTGAAGGATGGCACTTTCGGCATTTTGCCCAAAGTTCCATTTTCGGCCAAAATTCTGGTGCACCCTTAGTAATAAGGTAATGCTTTTTTAATTTTTTTCTTCACAACTGACTTTGCTGCTCCTACAGGTCCAGTTTAGAGGCTGCCGTGAAGGCGGAGAAGAATGAACTAGCTGCCTCTAAGCAGATTCTTGCATCATATGAGTTCCTTGGCACAAAGTTTGAGGAGCTCGTCCAGGAATATACTCGCCTCAGGGATAAAATTAAAGATAATCGCTGGGCAATTCAAGAGCTGAGCAAGACGTTACCCTGAGCAAAATGAATCGGACGGACTGTTTCTAGAAGAGAAATTGACAAAGCTTCCCTTCAGTAAATAGAGCGCTTGTCTGAGCTGGTGTGACATGCTCCCTTCATGTGATGTAATGTGGAAGCTTTGTAATTCTTTATTAGTAGAAGATGACTCTACAACATGGCAATACAAAGGACTTGTCCACACAGTGCCTATTTATTTGTATTTTCTGGGGATTGATATTCTGTTCACATTTCGGTCCTGTAAAACATGAAATATATGTTTTAGTTTTGGGGTTATAATCTGCACATAAAATCCTGTTTTGTAACTATTTAAATAAATTTATGAGAAAAATCCAGGACTGCCATTTATGACCTACTTCTGAAAATTCTAATTGTCAGGGTTCAGTAGTATGAATTACTGACCTGGAACAAGTATGTAGATCAGTAATGTCAGAAGCCTTTGTCTGCAGAGTTTAAAGTTTCTGCCTCAAACCACTGAAACAGGAGATGGTAAGATGACAGCCAGGGAACCTGAATTATTAGAAGGAAGACGCTCCATGTTTTTTCTGTTATAGCTTATCTGTTCTACTATTAGAGGCACTGCTATAGGGGCATTGTCTAAAGCTAGCCATACATATATAGATTTGCTCTTGTCAGCCTGTGAACTGAATGAGGGGAGAAAATCACTCAATTCCCTCACCAACGCTAAACAGTCAGTGGGGGAATCGGCGCTGCCAGCTAATGTATTCTGACACCTAAAGCTGCTTTTAATTGCCAAGCAGTGACTGTATGCGATAGGATGGTTGGCCATGCATTATGCAAGTGTCCGGTTCTTCAGGGACCTGCTCTCGGCACCCTTTCGGCCTGCATCCCTCGATCAGCTGATCAAAAGGAGCTGCTCGGAAAATCTTTGAATGAACAGAGCCGGCAGACAACGAGCTGCAGCCTCTGGGTATTCTTACAGCGGCTGGTGGCCGCTGTCAGAATACAAAGGAGACAGCGGGGATTCCATTAATCAATGCTCACAAGTGTTGATGGAGGAATCTGTTCTATATAATTTTTTTTTTTCTTTTCAGCCCATGGGTTGAACAAAAAAAAGAACCGTGCATGGCCAGCTTTAGACTGATAATCTTTCAACTGGCTCCAAGCAATGTTTGGCCGACAATTTTCCAGCATGTCCCTTCAGCAAAAGTCGATTTAAAGAAAAGCTTATTAGCAGTCTCCCGAATCTTTGGCAGCAAGGGACCTGCATGGGGGACGCAGATGAGTAGATCATGCTTCAGCAGATAAGAACCCAAAAAAGCTTGCAGCATGGGTTAGAGGGGGAAGGAACTGAGGTTTTAACATGTTACCTTGAGTTTTATATATTTCTTTCAGGTAGCAGATTTCATTATGAACCAGTGGCATAGCCAGGGTATGGTACATGCCCAGGGTGCCACTTGAAGCTAGAGCTGCAGCTAACGATTATTTTCAAAATCGATTAGTTAGCCGATTATTAAGTTCGATTAATCGGATAAAAAATAAAATACATTTTAAAAAATGGCTCCAGTGATGGGACTTCTAGTTTGTATTGAGATTGCAGTCCATCACAGGAGCAAGCTTGGAGCAGTAGAAGTAAAAAAAAAAAAAGTGTGGTGTACAATATAGTGAAATGAAAAGTGTAAAATTATACAGCAATGAATGCAGAATACCACCAGCTATAGAGGAATACAATAAATCCCAGCAATAGTACATTATAGCTGGCGGTATTCTGCATTGCAATGTATAATGTACTATTGCTGGGTGTTGTAGTCCTCTATAGCTGGTGGTATTCGGCATTGCACCACTGTATAATGTATTATTGCTGGGATTTGTTGTACTCCTCTATAGCTGGTGGTATTCCTTGATTTGTAGTCCTCTATACAGTGCAATGCAGAATACCACCGCCTATATAGGAGTACAACAAATCCCAGCAAAACATTATACATGCAGTGTACAATGTATTGCTGGGATTTGTATTCCTATATAGCTGATGGTACATTGCTCTGTATAATATACAGCACAATGTACCATCAGCTATAGAGGAATACATATCCCAGCAATACATTATAGAGCACCATGTGTGGGTGGGAGTGCAGGCTTACCTGAACAGTCTTCCAGCAACTTGTTTCTGAGATCGGGCCTGTCTATCGGCGGCTGTCATCCCCCCCACACCTGCTCCTCCTCACTTCTTCTCCCGCGTCCCCGTGCCGATTGTGGATTTGGACGGGCGGTGAGCGTGAGGCGCGGAGGAGGTGCGGGAGCGTGGATGCGGGCAGGTCTGGCAGCGGCGAGCGTGAGGTGGGGGAGGAGGTGTGGCAAGCAGCGTGTGTTAAGCCGTGAACAGGGCCAACCAATCAGGAGCCGATTAATCGATTATTGAAAAAGTTGACAACTTTTTCAATAATCGATTATGTCGATTAGTTGTTGCAGCCCTACTTGAAGCAGAGAAAATGTGAGGGCAAACGAGTAGAGGAGGCACCATGCCTGTCCTAGAGTACCTATATAAATCTAAAACAATCAAATTTTATCCAGGTATAAATTCACTCATATATAAAGGTATTTAAAATCTAAACCAATTAGTATTTCTCTCACATCCAATGGATCAGTCAGATCAGATAACTCAAATACATCAAGCCATCTTCTCTACTTCCCTGCTTTGTTTTTTGGTGGGTTCCCCAGCAATGCCGATCTACTCACCACTAATATCTCACAAATGGTATCTAATTATGTATTTGATGTATATTTTCAGTAACTGTTAATTATAAATGGTTAGAGATTATAAATTCATACATGGTTATTTGTGTATTTAACACCGCATCCATAGAAACACTACAGGTTACCTCCATATTCCTGATGAAGCCTCAGCGAAACGCGTAGAAATGCTGGACACAGTAAAGAATTACAGAATATTTTATGATGAATATGACTATCTATGAAACTACAAATATATTATAATGAAACTGATTTTTTTTTTTAAATGTAAAAAGTTTATATTGTATTGCTCATGTGCATACTATGTATCTGTACTGGTTCCAGGGACGTTTTATGTTGTGTGATATTAGTGGAGATATGATTTTAATCATCTGTTAATGTGGATCATGTATCTTTTAATGATTAACATTTTGTATCATATTACATCAATGGCACCTTAAAAGCCCCATCTTTTTTCTATTTTGTATCTATACCTAGTCTGATAGAGGGCACTCATGGTGCTATACCCAGTGATTAGAATTACTTCCCATTGCAACACTTCCAGGACTGTGGGCCAATGGAGAGCAGACCAGCACTCCAACACAGGGCAGGCCAATGGAGAACAGAATGGCACCCCAATAACAGGGAAGGCTAGTAGAGAGCAAAGCAGCACCCCTATAACAAAGGGCAGGCCAACAGAAGGCAGAGCAGCACCCCAATAACACAGGACAGCTCAATGTAAAGCAGAATGGCACCCCAATTAAAAAAGGGCAGGCAAGTAAAGAGCAGAACAGCACCCCAATAGCACGAACAGGCCAATGAAGGGCAGAGCAGCACCCCAATAAAAAAGGCAGGGTAGGACTCCAATAACAAAGGGCAGGCCAAAGGAGAGAAGAGCGCCACCCCAATAACAAAGGGCAGGCCAAAAAAGAGCAGAGCTCCACCCCAATAACAAAGACCAGGCCAAAGGAGAGCAGAGCGCCATTCCAATAACACAGGGCAGGCCAGAGGAGAGCAGAGCGCCACCCCAATAACAAAGAGCAGGCCAAATGAGAGCTGAGCGCCACTCCAAAAACAAAGAGCGGGCCAAAGGAGAGCAGAGCGCCACCCCAATAACATAGGGCAGGCCAGAGGAGAGCAGAGCGCCACCCCAATAACAAAGAGCGGGCCAAAGGAGAGCAGAGCGCCACCCCAATAACATAGGGCAGGCCAGAGGAGAGCAGAGCACCATCCCATTAACACAGGGCAGGCCAAAAGAGAGCAGAGCGCCACCCCAATAACAAAGAACAGGCCAAAGGAGAGCAGAGCGCCACCCCAATAACAAAGAACAGGCCAAAGGAGAGCAGAGCGCCACCCCAATAACAAAGAACAGGCCAAGGGATAGCAGAGCACCACCCCAATAACAAAGAGCAGGCCAAAGGAGAGAAGAGTAGGGTTGCCACCCGTACGGGATTCACCCGGACAGTATGGGTTTTGAATCCTGTGCCCGGGTGGAAGCCTGCCTCTCACCCAGGCACAGGATTCAAACCGCGGACTTGCTCACCTGGCGGCTGGCGATGAGCTGGCGACAGGCCAAAGGAGAGCAGAGCGCCACCCCAATAACAAAGAACAGGCCAAAGGAGAGCAGAGCGCCACCCCAATAACAAAGAACAGGCCAAAGGAGAGCAGAGCGCCACCCCAATAACAAAGAACAGGCCAAGGGATAGCAGAGCACCACCCCAATAACAAAGAGCAGGCCAAAGGAGAGCAGAGTAGGGTTGCCACCCGTACGGGATTCACCCGGACAGTATGGGTTTTGAATCCTGTGCCCGGGTGGAAGCCTGCCTCTCACCCAGGCACAGGATTCAAACCGCGGACTTGCTCACCTGGCGGCTGGCGATGAGCTGGCGAGTGGTGAGCGCCAAGTGGCACTCACTTCCTCCCTCCTCTCTGGTCACGGTGTTCTCTGATGGTGGGAGGAAGTGACATCAGAGAGAGAGCGAGGGAGAAATCATCCTCCTGCAGCCTGCGCGTGGACTGGGCTGGACAGCGGCTTCTTCTCGCCTGTGACTGACGCCGTCCTTCTCTGCACCTGGACCTCTCTCCTATGAAAAGGTATTTAAAACATTTAATCGAAATGTTTAATAAAAAAATATAAATTGAAAAGGAGGGGGGGATGCTGGCTTTTTGTTATAGCAGGCGAGAGAAGGGGACATCACCTGGCTGGATAGTGTATGCCGATGGGTCCCCTTCTCTCTCGAGCAAGTGTCGGGCTCTCGGTCCTTGACCAACTGCCTGACTTTGTAGAGGGGGGTGACGCCAAAATGACAAACATTTTGGTGTCACCTGGGTGCGGGCCGCTCCCCCCGCATCCCCTTGTGACGCCACTGGAGCTGGCTTACTTTCCAATCAGGAAGCCGGGCGGTGGGTTATGAACCGCCTCCTAGCTTCCTTAGTGGCTAGGAAGCCTGTTTCACTTGTTGCTATGCAGCCTGGCTTCCTAATTAAGGATGGGCTCGGGCGTGTTTGCAGCTCCACAGGCCAAGCCCGCCAAGAAGCTGACACGCACGGAGGCATTTCCCGATCTCTGCAGCTGCGGACCGGGAAAATGTCTCAGTACCTGTGATTGGCACTGCACGCTGTCAGCTTCCTGGCGGGCTCGGCACGTGGGTCTGCGAACACGCCCGAGCCCATCCTTATTTCTAATCAGTCAGGAAGCCAGGTGGTACATCATGACTCTCGTCCCGGCCTCCTGGTCAGGAAGCCACGCTGCCTAGAAAAATGTGACGCTGGCTTCCAAGTTAATCAGGAAGCCAGGCTGCCTAGAAAAAATTGAAGCCAACTTCCTAGCCAATCAGGAAGCCGGAAGGCTGGTCATGATGTGGCGTCCAGCTTCCTGATTGGCTAGGGAGAGGGCGGGGCGAGACGATGTCGGATCAGAAAGGGGTGGGGCCAGAGCGCCATCGCGCCGTAGGAAGCCGGTGCATGCTTGACAGAACACCGGGTCATGGAAGAGCCATCGAGGTGCGAAGGAGGCCGGGTCCTGCAGCACCAGTCCATCGGTGGAGGAGGCCGGGGACCAAGCAACAGGGAAGATGTCCACACTGCTGCTAAAGGGATCCAGCAGAGCCCAGCATGGATTCTGCACAGCCCACTTGAGAGTCTCGAGAGGGCTGTGCAGGATCTGTGGTGGGATCTATGTTGGGCAGAGCCCACCACACATCCCGCACCAGTCTGCAAGGTCTCAGGGGGTGTGTGCATGATCTGTGGTGGGCCCTACAGGGTCTCGGGGGCTTTGCAGAGCCCACCACAGGTCCTGCACAGCCCCCCTGAGATCCTGCGGATCTACTGGGGGGGGCGCTCTAGTTTCGTCTTGCCTAGGGCGGCCACAAACCAGAATACACCACTGTGTACAGACTGTGGATCTGTGGCACGCTGGCATCTTTGTGATTACCTCCAATGTTATTTAATCACAAAATATGTGCATAGTATACTTCACCAAAAAATTGCCGCAAGGCGCTAGTGTTCGGGTTTGGCTTGAAGAAAAGGTGGCAACCCTAGAGCAGAGCGCCACCCCAATAACAGGACAGGCCAAAGGAGAGCAGAGCGCCATCCCAATAACACAGGGCAGGCCAGAGGAGAGCAGAGTGGCCTCCTAATAATAGGACAGGCCAAGGGAGAGCACAGTAGCACGCCACAAACAAAAGGCAAGCCAATGGAGAGCAGAGCAGCACCCCAATAATACAGGGCAGATCAATGCAGAGCACAGCAGCACCCCAATTACATAACAACCGATTGCCCTTCTGCAACCAGTGCCCATGTAATCCATGCAGTACCTCAAAAACCATATAAAAAACATATATTTGACCACAGCCGCATTGATAAATAGACCCCTTGTAGCTGTTGAAAGTAGACTAAAACACATTCCAGATTAATATCCACACACATTCATCAACCAGCATATACCAGCACAATTTAGACCTGTTGCATTTACAGAAACAAAGAATTCAATATTTAAAGTTGGTAACTAAAAGGCCTCACAGAAGTAAAAGAAGCTTTTCTCCAACAAGTACACATGCGGCTCTAAAAAAAGAAAAAGTCATCTCGAGCCAGCCAGGAGTCGAACCTAGAATCTTCTGATCCGTAGTCAGACGCGTTATCCATTGCGCCACTGGCCCGCTGACGGTATACTGTGAGCACGCACATTATTTAAGGACAGGATTCTGATTGGTTAGCTTGTATGTTGCTATGGTAGTTTCAAAGGTGTGGTTTAATGCACACTAAGAAATGGTTCCCAGAATGTAAACGCCCCTCATTCACTTCTCTTTCTTCTAATTGGGTGGCGCCACTTGCCTCATGCCAGCTGCAGAGCCGAACGCCCTGATTGGGTTGCTCCGCTCACGCCTATATGCTAATCTCATTGGCTGGTGATGACAGTTGTCACGAGGAGAGGGCGTGGCCTGTGCAGCGCGCGTGGAGTGAGTCTGTGGTCAAGATGGCGGCGGTTGGCAGTGGGGGAGGCCGGGTATCAAGTGGACGGGATATCAGCTGTGCCCCGGAGGTGGCAGACACATTGGGAGCTGTAGCCAAACAAGGGTGAGGTCATAGTCCGTTGTACTGGCACCCCTTTCTGGTGTGATAGAATGGGGAGCAGCGGGAACGTGTATAGGAGGCATGTGCAGTGCGGGAGCGTGTTGCCTGTCCGTGTGATTCTACCCTTCCCATCCACGGAGAGGGATGCCACATGTACCGGATACTCAGTGTAATGATTCTATATAGACTACTCCCCTTTGGGAATCGTTCATGGGCTGCCCTAAGTCGTTGTGAAATGATATAGGAGATGGCACGTGTTCTGTATGGAGAGATCCAGCATGCTCTTCTCTAACAGTAATCAGATAATTCAATGAGATACTTACTGAGCATAGTACTAAAACTACCCACTGCTGTGGAGTGTGGGGCCATTAAGGTCCCCATCACATCAGGCGAATTGCCCCATGCTTAAACAAGGCGATTTGCTTTGTTCCCTGTTAAAGAAGAACTCTGGGCAAATCAAATCTTAACCCTTGCAGTGGGGCTACACCTGCACTGCAAGGGTTAAGTGCTTGTTTTCTCTGGGGAGCTCAAGTATCAGCCAAACTACAATCCCAGCTGGCTCTTAGGCCACATTCACACCTATGCGTATTGTAATATGCGCGTCTGTCGCGCGTGACCATCACGCTGTTTTTTTACCGTGATTCCAAAGGCTACTTGGCAGTATACTAATGGAAAACGCCCTACAAAACGGACCAATACGCAGCAAAAAACGCTTCAGGACCTTTTCATGCGTGGGCTGTTTTGTAGTGCGTTTGGGACGGGCGGAAATACGGACAGGTGGGAACGAGGCCATTGACTACAGTGCTATTTATTTTTTTGACCGTTTTGTAGAGCGTTCATCGAGCGTAGGACGCGCTACAAAACGGTCAGGTGTGAATGGGGCCTTAATCCGGTCCCTGGAGCCTCTCTCCCCCTCCGCTGTAGTGGTCTAAGGGCCTGTGAGTCATTACGTTCTATACAGTGTATAGGATGTGAGGACACCAAAGCATTTTGTGATGCACTGCTGTGAATAGGACTGAATGAAATGTCACTATGTCTGTGACGGTTCTCATTCATCCAGGTCATGGTATATCTGTAAAAAAAACAAGTCAAGCCAACTGGACGTGCTGTATTTTTCTTGGACGTTTCACTGGTCATCCGACCAACTTTCTGATTTGAGAAGTCTTCAAGAAAAATATAGCAAATCCAGTTGCCTTGATATTTTTTACAGAAATGTCACTTATTTCAATAAAGTTCCAAAAAAAAAAAGTTTATTGCGCATTGGCATCTGCTCCCTTTGCAGTGGCCATTTTTACAGCACAGTGGCTGGTGTAAGCTCTAAAATACAAGTGGGGGAATTTACTCGGCGTGGTGCAGACAGAATCTGGAGCAGCTATGTGTGACAACCAATCAGCGTCCAGCTTTCATTTTCAAAGTGTTTGCGTTCCGAGAGAGATTGAAGCTGATTGGTTACTCTGCGCAGCTGCTCCAGATTCTGTCAGTATCTTATAAGTAAAGCCAATCACTAATCTTACATAAGCATTAATATTTTAATGTAATTCCATAAGCCTAAACTAAACTCCAGAATAAGCAAATCTTGTCTAAATACAACAGCCATGTGTTTTTAGTTAAATCTTGCTGTGCTTTGTGTATGTCTTCCTGATCTGTGCGGTCATTTATTATTAAACTTTGCCTGTGTGCAGGAACCTCCTGTAATAGGACCAGTCACTGCTGCTCTGTCTTCTTGTGGAGGGTGACGGGTCTGGTCTCAGCCCCCTCCTGTGGTTTTTTTTTCAGGTAGCTTGTCACTACAAGCTATATGCAGAAAATTACAGGAGGGGGTGCAGACCAGACCCGTCACCCTCTCTATGCTCAGGCTATGTACAACAGAGAGATGATGTCGGTATGCTTGCAAAGAAAAGGTTTATCACTTATTTCTTGATTTACTCATAGGGGTAAATCAGCACAGCAAAGGGTTAATCGATTTTAAAGAGTACATGTATTATAATGACACATAGCAAATTATACTGTCCCAAGATGTCCATCAAAATCCTATACCAAGATTTTCAATACCAGAGGAGAAAGCCAGCAAATAAGTAGAGAGCAACCTGTGGTAAATGAAAGCAGACAACAATAATCCCCTTTTATTAAGTCCTATTACTTTATTTACTAATAGAGAGACTGGAGAGTTTCAATTACTATTATTATATAGGATTTATATAGCGCTAACATTTTGCGCAGCGCTTTACAATATAAGGAAGATATTACAATACAATGCAAGACAAGATAGTAAGGAGGGCCCTGCCCCTGAGGGCTTACAATCTAAAGGGTGGGGGAAGTGATGCATGTAGAGGTAGCTGTGAGGGGATGAATTGTTTGAGAATGTATAGTTCAGTGGTTAGGTTGAGGTGGGATAGGCTTCCCTGAAGAGATGAGTCTTTAGGGAACGCCGAAAGGCAGTCAGAGTGGAAGATAGATGGACAGGTTGGGGTGAGGAGTTCCAGAGGATGGGATAGGCTCTAGAGAAGTCCTGGAGGCGAGTATGGGAAGAGTTGAGGAGGGAGCTGGAAAGCAGGAGTTCTTTGGAAGAGTGGACGGTTAGGGTGATACTTTGAGACAAGGTTGGAGATGTAACCTGGGGCAGAGTTGTGGATGGCTTTATAAGTGGTGGTTAATATTTTGAATTTTATCCTCTGGGCTATTGGAAGCCAGTGCAGGGATCGGCAGAGGGGGTTGCAGACACTGAGCGGTTGGTTAGGTGAATGAGTCCAGCAGCTGCATTCATGATAGACTGAAGGGGAGATATCCTGTGTAGTGGAAGGCCAATGAGGAGGGAGTTACAATAGTCAAGACGAGAGATAACAAGTGAGTGGAAGAGTAATTTAGCGGTTTCATTGGTGAGGAAGGGGCGTATTTTTGAGATGTTACGAAGGTGAAGGCGGCAGCATTTGGATAGCGATTGGATGTGGGGAAGAAAGGTGAGGTCCGAGCCAAGGATGACACCTAGAACCTTGGTAGGGGGGGGAGGGTTGGATAGTTGTGTTAACAATCTCAAGGGAAAAGTTGGGGGAAGGTGCACGGGCAGAAGGAAATAGGTCCGGAACTATTCTTGTTTTGCTGGGTGATTTAATCCTTGTGGGTAATTGCCTCATTGGCACTGATTTCTGATGCTAGCTGAAATGATTAAAGCACTTTGACTGCCTGGACTTAATAATCCCTCTTGTGTTCTGGAATATGCAAGAAGAGTTAACCTGGCCATACACCTATAGATTATCTGCAGATTTTCTATGGTCTGATGGAAAAAGTGCAACAGATTCCTCCGTCTACGCTAAACTGTGATGGAGGAATCCCCCACTGGGCCAATTTTCAGTATCTTCCTAGTCGGCCCCGCTGGCTCTCAAAATACCTGAACAATGCCTGCATCCAATCAGATTGTTCAATTATTTTAAGAGCCAGCAGGGCCGACTAGCCAGATACTGAAGCTTGGCCCATAGATAATCTATAGGTGTATGGCCAGCTTAAGGCTCAGAAGCTGTAGAACTGGCAAATACATTAGTGAGGTGTGTCCTCCATATTCTACAAGAGGTATTAGAAGCTGATGAGTAGTTCCTCTTGCCATTATCTATTCCCAAATAAAATAGTGCAAATAATGAAATACCGTGTCTTATTTTTGGTTTTATTGAAATGGTTAACCATGCAAAGGTGATCAAATCTGAAGTAGGTTGTATTCATTGTTTTCCTGTACTTCTCTGCAGGTTTGACTTTCTGTGTATGCCAATCTTCCATCCACGATTTAAAAGAGAATTTTATCGAGAGCCTGCCAAGTCTCGATGTGGGCCACAGACTCGCTCAGACCTCCTGCTTAGTGGACGAGGTATGGATGTCTTGGAATGGGGGGCTGAAAGATTCCTGTGTCTCTAGAAAAGAGAGCCTCCCTCATTGACATAGGCTGTAGGTAGATCGAATCCCAGTAGAATCGTGACATAAATAAGCATCCTCATTTCAGTGGGTGTGCATGATTACGCACTGAGCAGGTACACCACGCACCAGTCTATCTTAAGAACAATAGCAATTGCCCAAGAAAATGAATATAAAGTGGAACAAAAGCCTTTAGAATAAAAATTGCTAGGAGGTAGGGTTTTATTGCAGAAGAGACTCCGAGGGAAATTTATCAATACTGGAGCAGTTGCCCATGGTAACCAAATCAGCTTCTCCTTTAAGTTTGTTTAGTTAAGCTTTGAAAATGACAGAAGCTGATTGGTTGCCTTGGGCAACTGCACCAGATCTCGTCTTCTCTAGTTTAGATAAATTCGCCTCACTGTATGTTTGCTTTAAATTGTACCATGTACATTCTCAACATGCCTTGGATGCCGGGTGGAAGTAACCTGCATGTGCATGCTTTGAAGTTGCATCATCACAGGCCAGCCAATAAAAATAAGCAAAGATGTCCACAACGGAGCAACATGGGAGAGCGTGGATGAGTGCACATATAAGAGGTTGGTGTGTCCCTTCTCAAACATCTCTTCCATGGCGCCGCATGTTTTTGTGGTGGAAGCACTTTAATTTGATCACACGCCCACCACTGGGACCAACAGCTCATGGTCTTGGAGTAACGATGTATCTTTTTTGCTCTCTGAGGATACACTGGTAAATTGAGAGGAGTTTTATCAAAATTTTAAGTAGCTGTGCCTGGCAACCAATCGGCTTCTAGCTTTAAATTTTCAAAGCTTAACTGAACAAACTAAAGAGAAAAGCAGATTGGTTACAATGGATAACTGCTCTCCCATTGTCCTTGCTAGAGAAATCTGAAGAAATATGGGGTTGTTTAAGGTTGGGGTCAGTGTGTTTGGGCACGATAAAAAAAAATGTGTACTATTGTTTCAGGCCCCTACTACGGGTGCAAACAGCAAATAATGCACACACAGGTGGTATCCTTTTGAGCGTCAGGAGTAGGAGAAAGTATTTTAGCTTTTCTGGTGGGTCGTGGTAATTGCAAAACATTTTTTTTCTTTATTTTGCTCCACTTTTCCTTTTATGATAATAAAAATCAGGAGGCAACCATTTACTATTTACCTCCCAAAGGAAGGCCAAATGTATCCTGAACAAAATACGGCAGACTTTCCTGGATACACAAAGTAGTTGCAAACATAATGCATATCAAATTTGCAAAACTGGGTTTAAGCGTTAAGATTTGTTTTACCTTCGTCATGAAGGGGTTATTCTGTAAAGATGGTATTATATCAAAATAATCAGACTTCTTTTTTCTGCAGTCAGACCAGCAAATATGCTTTCTGATTGCACGGTTTGCTCTGGCTTTAGAAATGAGCCTGTTGACATTAAAAGTACACCCAGTATAAGAGGATTATGTAGCCTGCTGTTGCTCAGCTCTCCTTTTGAGAATGTTAGTTCCCTGGCTTTTCTGGCTCTGATTTTAAAGGTATTGAAGCCAGTCACAGCAAGGTAACTAGAATTTTTAGGAGGAGGTCCACAATGGCAACCTCAATACTTCCCTCATGTTGATGGTTTGTAGTAATAGTAAAAAACAAAAACTCAATGTATAAAATTTTCTCCACAGATTGGAATACACTTATCGTGGGGAAACTGTCTGAATGGATAAAAGTAGATTCAGAGATTCCAGAAAACCGCAAAACTTCAGAAGCTGTAAGAATAAGGAAACAGGCTTTGGGGTTCCATTTCTTTATATATGCCTTGCATGCTGGTAATCTACTTTTGAAGGGAATGACAGAAAAGAACAGTACATGCTACATTATAAAGTGATCTGAAACAGGCACACCAATGACATGGTCATTTCGGGTTACACAGGCAATGGCTCCATATATGTGTGAATAGCCACGTTTCTTTGTTTCCGAGAGTAGGGAAGGGTTTTTTTTTCCCCATTAGAGCGATATGCCCCCTCTATTTGTCCTGGTGGTAATTGACACTGAGACATATATGGAAAAAATAATGAAAAAGCCCAATTTTTTTACAATTGTTAAGGGCAAAGCGTACAATCTCTAAGGGAGACACCAGTTCTGGTCACAATTCCCCTCACTTTGTAGAGGTTTCATCTCCCTTCCTGGTGTATTTGCAGAACAGGGAGTAAAGGGAAAGTTCCTTAAAAGGAACCAGGCAGCAAAAAAAAAAAATATATCAACCTTCCCTACTCCAAAATATCCCTAGGAGCAAGTCCACCTTGCCTTGGCTGGGTACATGGTGGATCTGGTCCCTGGATTTGATTTTCATGTGTAGCTTATGGAGATAAAGGCTTTGTAGCACTAGATAACAACCCAAGTGGAACGATTTTGAATATTATATTGTTAGAGTATTTGTTTTTAAACATGTTTGTTTTCAATTTAAACATGACTAGAACAACCATACCGTACAGTATGTTGCATACAAAAACACCAATAAATATATCTGTAGTATGTGATCTTCCTTCGCTGGTCAAAAAACACTGAGGGGAATTTATCAAAACTGGAGCAGCTGCCCAGGGCCACCAATCAGATTCTATCTTCAGTCTGTTCAGTTACGATTTGAAAACGAAAGAGAGAAGCTGAAGAGGTTGCCATGCACAGCTGCTCCGGAAATTATCAAAACTGGAGAAGCTGTGCATGGCAACTAATCTGCTTCTGTTTCATTTTCAAATCTTAAAGGGTTATTAAATCCCCAGTGCGTTTTTCATATATCTAATGCTATCAAGCAGTAGATATGTGCAAGAACTTTTAAAAAAAAACCTTTTCAAACAGGTTTACACTTACCTAGTCTTCCCTGCTCGTTCCCGTCCAAACATCAGAAGTCTTGGGGCGGGTGCATGCGCAGTTCAGATGTTCAGCCGGGAGATGAGGAGAGACACAAGGTAAGTCTATGGAGCAGCGTGCAACCGCACAGACACCGTGGGACATGAGGAGGACAGAGGAGTCGGCGCTGAATCGGAGACCCGCAGCAGCGCTGGAGTGACATCTGAAAACTACACTAAAGAAGATCGGATTGGGGGCGTGGCCAGCAGCCGAATGTGAGCAGACGTCTGTAGGGGAGCTCTCCCGCACTTAATCCTGAACGATACCCGTCGGGCTTTCCGGTACCTGTCTATCCTGCACTAGCCGATTGCCTAGCACTCCGTTTTCGGGCTTCCTGCAGCCACATTGAGACCGGGAGATGTCCAAGAAGAAGGACGGTAAGGGCCTCCCTCCCGCGATCCAAGATGGCGGCGGCACACAGCACACGCTCCCCACCCCTAGCAAGCAGACGGGACAGAGGCAGGGATACAGCGGCGCGACTGGAGCGCTTCGCCCGCCATCCTGACACCCCTGCTAAGGGGCAGAGGCTCTCCTATTCTGCAGATCGGGCCACCCGCAGGGAGCTACTGTCAGATCGGCTGCAATCCTCAGCCTCTGATTCAGATGGGCTGGACGCCATCTTGGCCACAGTGAGTAATGCTCATAAGACCAGCAAGGCCCCCAAAGCGTCCAAAATCAAAGCCAAGCCAGCTGAACCCACTATTGCCGATGTCCTATCGGCTGTACAGCTCTGCAACTCCGCATTGACCTCTCTCACAGGGGAGGTGCATGGGATGAGGGCTGATATCACTTTTATACGTCATGATTTGCAGAAGGTGAGGGAACGCACCTCTGCCTTGGAAAGCAGGGTTAGTGACCTGGAGGACTCTGCCTCCCCCCTGATTGCTGATGTCAAGACGGCGCTGCATGACATATCTGCGAACACCCTGAAAAATGATGACATCGAAAACCGGCTACGCCGCAATAATATCCGCGCTGTCGGCATACCAGAGCGAGCTGAAGGGGCCAATGCTACCGATTTTATTGAATCCTGGCTAGGCGAAGTATTTGGGAAAGATTACCTGTCCCCGTTATTTGCTGTGGAAAGAGCCCACAGGGTTCCATCTCGTCCGCTGCCACCTGGAAACCCTCCTAGACCCCTGCTGATCCGGCTCCTCAACTACCGTGATAAGGAGCGTATTCTGCGAAAGGCGCGTGATCTTGGAGAAATTACTCTGGCTGGCTCTAAGGTTATGCTGTTCCCAGATTTCTCCCAGGAGGTTCAGCGGCGCAGAGCAAAATTCCAGGAGGTTAAAAAACGTCTCCAGCAACTGCACCTGTCTTATTCCATGCTTTACCCGGCGAGGCTCCGAGTGGTCGCTAACGGAGAAACACAGTTTTTTGACATCCCTGCACAAGCATCGTCGTGGCTGGATAAGTTTGACCGCCGTCGGGCTTCCTCTAACACCTGACCGCTCAGCTTTGCCTCCTAATTGAGCCCATTGCTTTAATCCGTGGTACGGATGCCTGACTGTACCTACTGTCACGGGGCTAGGAACTCCCCGTCTCTCTACTGTTGGCGTTTCCGCACTGGAAGGAGTCCCTATGGTTTTTTTTTTGTTCTGGGATACTCCCAGTGGTACGGACTGTTGCCACCCTACCCCGAAGGCTTCCCTGCGTGGACGTTGTTTCTTCAGTTTTTGGTTTACTGTTTCCATCTCATTTAAAAACCCTTTTTTTTTAATTTATTTTTTTGTGTTTTTTTTGTTTGGTTCTGTGGTTTTTGTTTTGTTTTTTTGTTCTCTCTCTGTTTTTGTTTTACATCCACCCCTTATCGACATGTCCCGCTGTGCCCAGCCGCATCTCCTAGCTGTTTCCATGCCTGGTCTCTACTGTGTATATTTACTAATGGATGCTCCTGATTGTCATGTGATGTATCATGCCTATGTCTGAGCGTTTAATAACACTTGTCTCTTGGAATGTGAGAGGTTTGGGCATCACCTGTTTCAGGGGCTAAGCCCTTTACAATATTTAGATAGAGTAAGTTTTACCATATAGGTCACTATGTACCCTACACTGAAGCTGATGGGACAGGTCTGGGATGCGGCTAAACTGGCCCTTGGCATCGGCGCCCTGACCAGACATACACCGCTGTGGCGCAATGGACGCCTGCCCGAGCTTCTCCATCTCCGGGGCACTGTTGACTGGTCTAGCAAAGGGGTTTTTACTATTTCACACTTATACAGGGAGGGCAGACTGCGGGACTTTAAGGACCTGGCGGAAGCTTATGGAGTTCCCGACAGGTGCTACTTCCAGTTCCTCCAGATTACTCATGCTTTGAAATCCCAGTTTCCTCGGGGCCCTCCAGTTATATCTCCCACTCCGATATTTGATACGGTACTATTGGCGACCTCCACTAAGGGGATTATCTCTTTTCTATATGCTCACCTTCTGCTTAAATCCAATGTCCTCCTCCCTCTGAAGTGCAGGGTGGGGTGGGAGGGAGACGTGGGACCCATAGAGGATGAGGTTTGGGAGGATGTTCTTCAGGGGGTTACCCAGGTCTCCCTGTCCCCCACTCATAGACTGACGCAACTGTTTATACTTCACAGGACGTATCGCACCCCTGAATTCCTGTTCCGTATTGGGCTTAGAGCTGATTCCAACTGCCCCAAGTGTGACTTTCATCGGGGGTCCCTGATCCACCTGCTTTGGAGATGCCCTAGGCTGGTTCGGTATTGGGGTCAGGTTGTAGATACCCTTAACCTTGTATTTTCATCCTCAGTGACTAACTCCCCATTGACGTGTGTACTGGGCATTGTGGAATCCGATGATCTTACGCACTGCACTGCTATAGCACTTAAAAGGGCCTTATTTACCGCAACCAGGATGGTGGTTCGTAAATGGATCTCCCCGTCACCTCCTACATTGAACTCGTGGGTAGCTGAACTGGATAGGATGGTAGCGTACGAGAGGGTTACTTTTAAACAGAGGGGTACCTTGCCTAAGTTCCACTCTATTTGGGACGACTGGCTGACGTACGGGGGTCATGACCTCTCTGATTAACCGGCTTGCACGCATTCTCACGGTGGATACATACAGCTAGTCTTGGCTTCTATTGCATGTAGTCATGTGTTCGCAGCAGGGGGTGTCGGTTCTTCGCACAGTGGTTTATAGGTTTTATATCTCTTGGTGGGCTTGGTTCAGTTTATGTTCAATATAAGCTCGCACAAGTGGTCAGCATATTCTTGTCGAATTTCACTATCTGCACGACATTATGCTCCCCTTCCCTCCCTCCCCCTCTTGGATTATTTGTCTTCTGGCTTGCTACTGGTTTTTGTTTTTGGTTTCTTTTTTTTTGTTTTTGTTTGTCTACTGTACGTGTAAAATGTGTAAAATCAATAAAAACTATCCGATTTAAAGAAGATCGGATTAAGAGACATCATTTAAGGTAAGTTCTTACACTAACATTGGGGGGGGGGGAATTATCTTTTAATGTCACTTTAACTGAAGGAACTAAAGAGAAAAGAAAGCAGAATGGTTGCTCTGGGCAACTGCTCCAGATTTGATAAATTCTCACCTATATGTATCGGTGGTCAAGAACAAAACAAAATGATGTGAAAATATTTATGAAAGCGAATGACTAAAAGCTTTTTTTGTTTTGTTACAGGCATTGTTACAGGAGTTAAATTTTTCAGCATACCTAGGGCTTCCTGCCTTTCTTATACCCATTACATGTGAGGACAACAGCAACATGGCTCGACTCCTAACAAATCACATTCACACTGGTCACCATTCCACAATGGTAAGGCTATGCTGTCCCTTTTATACAGTGCTGTCTCTATTTTACAATGGTTAATACCATCATTGCTTGCTTACTAGTTTTGGATGCGGGTACCATTAATGACACCGGATGACCTGCGAGATGACCTCATAGAGAATGAACCAGTACTTCAGTCTGAAGGAGAGGATAACAGTGAAGAAGAAACAACTTGGATTTGGTAAGATGACGCATTTCAAGTGACGGGATGAAATGTATGGCACTTTCTAGATGTTTTGGTGCTTATAGATTTAATATCTCCTAGGTGGCATCATTTCCGAACGCTATGCGATTACAACAAAAGAATTGCTTTAGGTAAGATATCCAAGCTGCTAGAGTACATTTCATTGTAAACATTGCCACCGACAAATTCCATTGTTGGCATCCACTATTCTAATATACGAATGATGTTATTAGGGTATTATTTCTTTAGGGATTATGTATAAATGAGAAAGATCTTGACTGATTTTTATACTTTTATTATGGCTGGGAGAGCAAATGACATGTAAAAATAGACTTTATTTTGGTTTTGTCTAGAAAAATGTAATCCTATAATTTTTAAGTTACAATCAAGGCTTGTTGATGGTATTCAAAAAGGTAAAAGTTTATAAAGTATAAAAGAATTATATAAAATATATAAATGTTAAAAAAAAATAATTTTAATAATTTCTAGATTAGGCCATGAATGTTTATGTATAACTATTTTAGTATATGTAATGTTTGATTCAAATGATATAAGAGTGCATCAAACATATAGTTGCATTCTAATGTTTCAAAGGGAGGACCATTTCCACCCCCCTTTTTGGACATATAGACTGGACAAACCGATTCAAATTCCGCTACTAGTTTCACTCTCACTACACAGAACTTAATCACAAGATCATAACTGTTTTTTGTTTTTTTACACTGACTTTATATTTTGTGTGCATCTTGTAATCAGTCACCATTAGTACTTTAAGAGCCTTGTGTTCTCAGGGACTTTAAAAAACGTACCTTTGCAGTGATGCTACCTCCATGCTACAAGGGTTAAGTGCTCATTTTGTCTAGGGGGCTTGAATAAAGCAGTTTTACTCATCTGATCCTCGGTCCCTTGGCGGTTGTCACTCACCTCTCTGCACCGTCACTGACTGTGGAATATCCTTCGGCGTCCTCACGTCTAATGCAAGTCAGTGGACCTGCATTAGCCGTGACTATGTCAGCGGAGCCCAAGAGAGAAGAGGTTGCGGGAACCGGTCTCTGCCCAGCAGGACCAAGGATCAGATGAGTAGGTCTGCTTTATTTGAGCCTCTAGACAAAACATGCACTTGACTCTTGCCGTGTGCCAGGGTAAGTTGTGTTTATTCCTGGAGTTCCATCTTTAACCCCTTGCCATCTGCCCATCGTAAAAATACGGGCGGACGGCGGATCCTTCCCGGCGGTTGGATGCACATGTACATGAATTTTTTAATTATTTTTCTGCTTGCACGCGTGCCCCAAGAATCCCCCCGGGAAGGTAAACAGCCGTTACCGGCTGTTTCATACAAGCCGGCTGATTGCTTGTATTACTTCACATGGTGCGGTAAGCATCCCCCCTCCGTTGCCGGTTATCCCGGGTACCGCTTTTTAGCCCCCTATGTGATAGCAATCAAGTTAAGTGTAAAAAGAGAAAAAAATTAAAGTCTCATATAAAAAAAAAAACACCAAGCCAGTTTTAAGTCCCCCGCGCACGCACTTATACACGTAAATATGCATGGGGTGCGCCTACGTGCAAAAACAACGATTATGCCACACATGTTACATATCCTTGCAGTGAGAGCAATAATTCTAGGTCCATCAATCGCTGATAACTCTAAACTGAGTTAAAGCGGTAAAGGCTTTTAAATCGTCGCCTATGGCCAATTTTAGGCATGGTAGGTTTTTTTGCGATTTTTAAAGCTTGACATGTTTGGTGTCTATTTACCCGACGTGACCCCATCTTTTATATTTTACCAAAAAATTGGATAATGTTTTTTAAAACATACGGTAGGGAAACCAGGTTTTTAAACTTTTTCATATAGTAAAACATTTAAATTCCAGTGGTGATTTTAAATACCACCAAAAGAAAGCTCTATCTGTCCCCCAAAAAATGGTATAGAATTCATTTCAGTACAGCGTTGCATGACGGAATAAATGTCAGTCAAAGTACCGCAGCGCTGAATACTGACAAATGGCCTGGACAGGAAGTGGGTGTAAACAGCCCGGTCAGCAAGTGGTTAAAGATATTCCAAGTTTCTAAAGTGCCAAAAAAGGGGTAATTTTTAAAATGCAGCTTTACATTGTCCCAGGCAGGAACCTGTAAGATTAGAAATGTGGGGAATTACCTAGCTGACTTGAAGATGAAAGTTCTAAGGGGGTCATGGTCATCACTACTTTGCTACTTGGATATTAACTTGGCACAAGCATGCAGGTCAGGAATTTCTACTTCACTCACTACATGCTTGGTTTGGCTTATTGACTTTCCAAGCTTTGAAACATTGGTGAGGATGATCTCTTCAGAACTCCCAAAACTAGCTAGCACTGTCCATGCAAATATTTTTATACTGGCTTTAAATGCCTCTGTTAACTGTAGATGTTAGTTGTAAATGCTGCCTGACCAGATGTATCATTCCTTTTCACCCCTAGCTATTGAAGTGGGTGCTGACCTTCCAAGTAACAGCATTATTGACCGGTGGTTGGGAGAACCCATCAAGGCAGCCATTCTTCCTACCAACATTTTCCTAACCAACAAAAAAGGCTTTCCTGTTCTATCTAAAGTGCACCAGCGCCTTATCTTTCGCTTGTTTAAGGTAAGGCCGTGTACAATAATAGAGCATGATTGTGTTGTCTGCTACTTACACTAACCCTTCATGTTTCTCTGCTTTACAGCTGGAGGTGCAGTTTGTGATTTCGGGCTCCCATCATCACTCCGAGAAAGATTTTTGTTCATATTTACAGTATCTAGAGTATTTAAGGCAAAACCGACCTCCTCCCAATGCTTATGAGATGTTTGCCAAGGGATATGAGGATTATTTGCAGTCTCCACTACAGGTAATCACTTTAATTTGTTCATAAAAAAGAAAATCTGTCAAAAGAAATGCCAGTGCTGACCTCTCCTTCTAAAAATGCTCATTGGCTTGCTTTCATGCTAATGTTTTTGGCTTCAGTACTTGGAGTCACAAACCTGGAATAAGTATAGCAATGAGAAATTCAGACTTTAATCTGACTTTAATTTGTTACGCGCTTGTTCATGTTTTATGTCCTCGAACTATTAAAACCACACAGCTGAGAATCGAGCATTTTCAGAAGCAGGCCAGTAATGACAGCCCATATATATGTCTTTTAAATCTGCCAATTACGCAATAAATGTTTGTGGTTTTTTTTTTTTCTTTCCAGCCTCTGATGGATAATTTGGAATCTCAGACATATGAAGTATTTGAGAAAGATCCAGTGAAATACTCTCAGTACCAACAGGTACAGTTTCATGTTATCTTGTATGGCTTGGGTTGAGTACATAATTGGGTATGCTGTTATTACCATGTGTTGGCTCCTCTTTTATTCAGGTATAACTGCAGTGCATTATGTAACCCTATAACCTACATGGAATTGCTGTCTTGCCTGGAGCCTGTTTCTATTTTATTTTTTTATCTCCCATGTGGATGTGTGGTTGGATATTTCCGTCCCCACTTGCGTAGTTTATGGAGAGTTCAGGAACCATGTTAATGGAGGAAAACATGTATGTTCTCCTCGCATCACACAACCCCCTCCCTTCACAAGACCTAACTTCCTCCTGATTCTGGCTTATGTTGTACAAGAAACATCAGGGGTCCTAGATCAGAGATCTATAGACATAATATCTTGCTGCACTCCTTACCGCAAAAACCCAAAGCTGGGTGGGTGCTTGTAGTGACCACGGAAGGCGCCGTGTATATCACAGAAAAAGGAAATAATGTCACCAGTACACCTATTTTTGTAAATCAATGATCCATTTTAATGGCACATTGCCATCCAACACAAGCACTTTCGGGGCCGCAAGGGGTCCCTTCATCAGGCTCAGAATGACACATAAGTAACAGATACATCAACCTTAAATAGACATCACACAGTGAGAATAAAAATAAACCACTCCCATAGTGGTTGAGAGATGATCAGAGATGTCTCGGCTCCTCCTTAAGAGCTAGAAATCAGTATTTGTTTTGCTCTTTCTTTCACCAGGATACTGATTCTAAACCTGTTTGGCCATCCATGGCAAGTGGCCTGGATGGAGGAATCTCCCTTGCCGAGCTGTTGTATTTTGACAGTGGTTTCCCTCAGCTGTCTGAACACCCAAACAGTGACTGCAGCTGATTAGCCATAGTTGCTGTTTGACAAATTTCTATTCAACTTCTTCGACAAGTCTAATGAAACCTTTGGGTGGTGCAGGCAAGGCCACCCACAGATTAAATGTTGGCAGATTCAGCAGGAAACGGCTATAATTTGATCTGTGTTTGACCAGCTTTAGTGTCGGATGCTAAACTTTTCCAGCTCTATGTGGAAGTGATCAGTGGTATTTGTGCAGCCCAAAAAAAACACTGTTGGCAACCATTACCTGTGTTGGTTGCGGGCTGCTGGTCTGGTCCCAAAGCACTATACCACTAGGGAATTGATCAGACATTGCGTTCAGGAAGATGGCACAGACGGGCAACTTTTTTTTTTTTTTAGGGGGCCAGCAGTTGCAGCCTATACATTTCCCTTTGATCTATGATTATTGACTTGCCAGTTTGTTTCCATTTCAGGCTGTGTATAAGTGTTTGCTAGACAGAGTCCCAGAGGAAGAAAAGGAAACCAACATACAGTAAGTGTGCAGTCAAGTGGTATGAATTAATCTCAGGATTGTACTGCCTTTGCAGTCAGTGTTTATATTGTATGCTCCTTTTTTTTTTTTTGTCTGTTTTTTTCTTTCACAAATCTTTGTCTTTGGGTTAAGGAATGTACCAAAAAGGGGTAGTGAGTGATCATGTCTTAAATTGACCAGCATGTTGTGGAATTCCGTTTAGTTATACAGGCAATGTGAAAATAGAAATGCAGATAATCACTCTAGTTGGGACTGCTTGACTCTATGGAGCTTGGCGACAATCTCTGGAATGTAAATGTCAGTTAGCTTCGCACTAACCTGTGACATGGCTTTAAATGTTGTCATACTTGCCTACCACCGTTCAAAGCTTGGTCCAGCTGTGGATCTTACAATAGAGCTGCTGGAGGTAATGCGGCTTCTTGTCAGCAGAGAGAAAGTGTGCTCGGGCAAAGCCATAAATTGTTTGTGGCCACATGACTCTGGCTGCCAGCCACAGCTGGCCTGAGCCTATAGCAGTGTTAGATGGGTACATGAAACTTTACAGACGTTACAGGTTAACGGCATGGAGTTATTTAAAAAGAAAATGTAGTTAAGAGAAACTAGGTTTTTTAGGTGACTGTAGATCTGCCGATGTCTGGCACTTTTATATAAAAATAAGGAAAAGACAGTCTAGAAAAGTATGGAATATGCCATCTGGAAACTGACATAAGCAATCTGGCACCTGTGAGTAAGTTTTCCACTTTTGCTAGTCTCTAGAAAAATATCTGTTAGGTGTGATTTCTTTACATGAAACAAAATAGAATATACAGCAATGTGAAACAGTATGGCTTGTGAACTGGCAATCACTTTTCATTATATTCTCCAAGGACACGACATAAAAACGACCCTATGCTAAATGCTGGTTGTAAAGTGTAAAGATTCAGTTTATTTTGAAATGCTGCAAAAATGGAAGGCTTGTTCATACCGCTGTAAACTATCTGGAAGATACACCTATGTGATTGGTATAATATCAGGTTATGCTCTTAATGGATAATCTGATATCCATACTATCCATTAGTATTTTGGTAATGGATATCTGGATAGTGAATATTCCATTACCAGAGAGTTGTCGTCCCCTCTCTACTCGCAAGTTGTCTATCATCTGTGAACTCTATGGCAGATTTTAAAATGTATTGTATTTATCAGTATAGCCACGATAAAACTGTGCACATACCTTGTAAGCTGTGCACTTAAAATTCCAACTGTGAAAGACTACTCCTAGTAAATGCAGTCCACCTTGACGTTTTTAATAGATTCCATTCTGGAATTGCACTATAATCTTCTTGAACTTGATCTATTATTGTTTGTAGGATTTTGATGGTTCTTGGAGCAGGCCGGGGGCCTCTGGTAAATGCATCCCTAATGGCTGCCAAGAAAGCAGACCGCAAAATTAAAGTGTATGCTGTGGAGAAAAATCCTAATGCAGTCATAACGTAAGTTTGAGAAACAGGATTTCCTACTGATGACTTATCTCATGATGCCCTCCTATGACTGACTTTATCTTCTATTCTAATTCACAGGTTGGAAGGGTGGCGCTATGAAGAATGGGGTAGTCAAGTGACTGTTGTGTCCAGTGATATGCGAGAATGGAATCCTCCAGAGAAAGCGGATATTCTTGTTAGTGAACTCTTGGGGTCGTTTGGAGACAACGAACTGTCCCCCGAGTGTCTGGATGGAGCCCAGCATTTCCTTAAAGGTTTGGTAACTTTACTTTCTCTATAGTGCCTATTCACACCTGTCTATATGTGGCAGATGGCAAAATCAAAACCTTAGTCAATATGTGTTGCCACATATTTTAACACACTTTTTCATCCATTGAGGGACACAGGCATGTTAAGAATTCTTAATTAGTCGAGCTATACTGTCATCTACAGGAGTTTGGGAAATGAAATTAGGCCAGCCCCTATATAACCGTGTTGATTTAACTTTTAGGGATTTCACTGGCAATTGGACTCTCTACTTGGGTCTGTTTGAATTAACTGGAGTGACTTTTCCTTCTCTGTTGTCCGTGACACTATGGTTCAAAAGCCCTTAACGTGGACCCCTCCATTACAAGGACAAATTCTTGTGCCCTCGAGCTTTTGAAACAAATGCATGGAGACCCACGCTTTAGCTGTTGGCTTCTTACATGCTTCTAAGCTTGTGTTTTTCATTGGGTGTAATGCCTACTCAATATGGAGCATTAGGGGAAAAGTAGTCTTGGTATTTACTCTTGACAAGGTCTTTACTGATACTATTAGTGGTCAGACACTCTGCTTGCCTCAACACAGGAGATCTCTGGATCAGGTGGAGCAATACCAACATTCATCCTATTATAGAAGTATCTTCTATGACCAGAGTCTACCACTCACTTAAGCCACAGACCTCAAAGCCCTCTGTTTCACTTGCTTGCTTGGCCTTGTGCATGAATGTGTGCCCCCAGTACTTGGCCCCTTGGTAAGTTCGTTCTTCACTGAAGCTTCCACTCTAGTCCCTATAAACTAGGGATGCGCCGATACTGGGGAGTCCCATCATTCTAGCCTTCGTTCATGCCTTGATTCCTTCAAATACACTTTTGTAGTATGATTTCCACATTTGTTGGATCTCAGTGACTATTGCTCACCCCTTAGTTGGACTGTTTTTGCAGGTTCTAAGTGCAAATTCCTAACATTTCTGTGTTCCTCAATAGACGATAAAGAAAACAAGTTTTTATAGTTTAAATCTTTCTTGTAGTCCATTTAAGGGACAAAGTCCCTACCCGTCTGTGTTATTGGTTCTTTTCCTTCCTGCCTGCTTACAAAATTGAAGCATGACAGTTGGAGGCTGGGTTATCCTGGGGCTGGTTTAAGGTTTGCTGTTGGCCAGCATCCAATTCTCCTGTAGGTTACAGTATAAACCGACAATTTAAGAATTCCTAATATTCCTTTGTCCTTCAATGGACTTAAAATAAAAGATTTTACAGTATTTAAATATTATTGTTCGTTTCAGTGTGTGCTACAACATGCATCAAGGTGCACTGTTGTGCGTTGTTTTGATGTTTTTATTTCAATGGTAAATGCATCTGGCAAAAACTGACAAGTGTAAATGAGCATTGCGGTGTTTTGAATAACAGGCTTTCATTGATCGCTATAGTCTGTTATGGCTGATTCCTGTTGCTTCACTCTGACTTTCTTGTTTTGACAGAGGGTGGTGTTAGTATACCCGGAGAATACACTTCTTATTTGGCTCCAATCTCTTCCTCTAAACTTTACAATGAAGTGAGAGGGTGCAGAGAAAAAGACAGAGACCCAGAGGTGAGTGACAAAATAATAATTAGCAAAGTGAAGGTCATTTAAGACTAGGTGATGGCAACCACTCAACAGTCATAAAATCACAATACCTTAATATGGATATCAATATGGCTCCGTAATGCTGATTAACCCTTATATGGGATACAGTGTGTGTTGTCTTCATTTACAAAAACTATAAGCTCCATCCTTAAGTTTGAGTCCATCTAAGGGTGGAGGTTGCGCTAAAGGGGTTACACGTGGTCCTATCTGGCAACGTGTAGTTTGAGAATAATGATTTCACTTAAACTTGCATGTGAATTGGGAAGGACACAAGGGAGCACATACGTGTAAAGGGTTGCTGGTTCACAAGTTGATATGCAAATTAAACCTATGGATGTTACTTTTTTTTTTTAATAGTTATATTAGGGATGCACCGATTATATATTTCGGCTACTGAAGTGTATCGGCCGAAAATGGCACTTTTGGCAAAATGGAAATTTTTTTTTTTTTGGCCGAAATAGCGGTGCATCCCTGGTTTCTGACAGAAGGCCGAGCGCTGTGGGAGGAGAGCGCTGTGAGTGGCCGGCATCTCCCTGCGCCGCTCAGCCTCCTGTGACATCAGGAGAGCGGTGTGTAGGCAGAGACGGCTCTCAGTGCTGTCACAGGAGGCCAGCCGTGCAGGGGAGGAGTCGCCTGTCAGATTGAGATCTCCTCCCTGCACCACTTGCTCAGCCTCCTTTTTGACAGTCGAGCGGTACAAGCACTCGGGGATCGCTGAGTGTTTGTAAATAATGGAGGACAGAGTATGTTTACTGTATCAATTATGAATGCATGGGAAGTGATCTCTATCACCTGTTCATTCATGATTGTGGACATGGTAAACATACTAACTCCATAAGTTATGAATGAACAGGAACACCCAGTATAGAGGCTTCCTGTTCATTTATAACAGGGGCTGCAGAGAAAGAGATTAAGGACTCTGTGTTCTCAATCTCTTTTTCTATTTTAACCACTTTCTGACTGCGGTGTTTACATCCCCTTCCTGTCCAGGCCATTTTTCAGTATTAAGCGCTGCGGTACTTTTGACAGTTATTCTGTCATTCAACGCTGTACTGAAATTACTTTTATACCATTTTTTTTTTTTAAGGTACAGATAGAGCTTTCTTTTGGTGGTATTTAAAATCACCACTGCGGTTTTAATTTTTTACTATATAATGAAAAAAGTACAGAATATCTAAAAAAAAAAAACGACCTGTTTTCCCTTTTTTATGTTAGGAAAAAATTATTAACCATTTTTTTTGGTAAAATATAAAAGGTGGGGTCACATCGGGTAAATAGACACTAAACATGTCGAGCCTTAAAATTGCACGCTCCCGCGAAATCGCAACAAAACTACCATAGCCAAAATTGGCCATAAGCGACGCTTTAAAAGATTTTACCGCTCATCAGTTGTGTTATCAGTGATTGATGGCCCTAAAATTATTGCTCTCATTCCGACGTTCGCGGTGATGTGTAATTGGCGCAATCGTCTTTGCGTGTAGGCGCACCTACGCATTTTTGTGCATCTATGTGGGGGTGGGGGACTCAAAAAAAATTTTTTTACACTTTAGTTTTATTATCACATAGGGGATTATTATTATCACATAGAGGGATAAGAATCCCCCTATGTGATATTACATTACAGTGACAGGTCCTCTTTATGGAGACATCAGGGGTTTCTAAGACCCCTAATGTCACCTAGGGACTCCCAGAGAAGCTGATGAAGCACAGATCTGCTTCACCAGCTTCTCTCCGGTTTCTGTACCGGAGAGTGACAGAGGAATGCGGAAGTGATGCAGTAAACATCACTTCCTGCAATTCAGAGACCGGGGAGGAGTGCCGAGGGAGATTGTGTACTGATCTACCTCAGTTCTCCGTGCACGGAGCCACACTGCCGGTCCCGGATCAGACGCCCAGGATCGCGGGGATGACTACCCCAAGAAGAGGTAAGAAGTGGGGAAACCGATTGCGGTTTCACGCTCGGGCACGAAGGACATATAAAGACGCCCACCCGCATCCAGGAGATTCCCGTCCGGCCATCTTTCAACGTTCTGTGTATGGGTTAAAATGGAACTCTCCGGTCAGTTCAGACCCCTAATATTTCCCAGACGCCACCAACACTAAAGTAAAAGCATATTTGATTAAATATCAAATATGAAAAAAATTAAGTTTATAAATAAAATGTTTGCAAAAGTTAGGTCAGCCTGACATATTTTTCATTTCGGTGCACTTTTAATTTTATATGTTCAGTTGCCTAAAGGGAGGGTGTGATTTTTGGGGATCTAGTGTTTGTTTTTTATTATTTTGTGGATGATTAATTCCTTTTCTGTTCTGGCAGCCTGCACTTGGTATATAAGGAGTAGTTAGGGGCACAGAAGGTTTCTCTGGCTAAGAGGAGAAGGCATTCTGCAATAATTTGTCAGAATTGCTCTAAACCTATGGTAAATGTTATTCCTATGCACATGAGCACTGCTTTGGTCACCGTTCATTAAAGGGAATGTTTATATATCTTGTTCTTCTCTTCCACCCCCCCCTTTATTTTGCAAGTACTTTAATCAAATCAGTCCACAATGTTTACGGAGTCATTTTACTACTTCCTGCTGTGAATAGAATGAAGTTTAATCGTTTAATCTACTATTCTGAGACACACACACTTTTTTTTTTTTTTTTTTTTTTTTTTTTTTTTGGGAAGTTTTTTTTTACAAAAAAAAAACAAAATTTTTTTTTTTTTGTGGAAGAGATTTTATACAAGTAATAAAAAAATAAACCGGTTCTACTCTTGTAAACATTAAAAAAAAAGTCTGTACAAATCTTTCAAGCTTCTTTGCCAGTAAAACTGTCTGTTTTAAAGAATTGTCATTACGGCTAAGTGTTGAACAAATCCCTAAAGCATACCTTTCAGTAACGTGACATTTGTGAACACAGCCAAGAACTCCACCGGCACAAGAATTACGTGATTCTGTCATATC
This sequence comes from Nanorana parkeri, assembly GCF_000935625.1. Taxonomy (NCBI): domain Eukaryota; kingdom Metazoa; phylum Chordata; class Amphibia; order Anura; family Dicroglossidae; genus Nanorana; species Nanorana parkeri. The sequence goes on from NW_017306493.1 coordinate 875,245, forward strand.
ATCTGCTCCAGCGTCTCAGTCCTGGAAGTAGTTGCTGATCCCACATAATGCTTAAAGAAAATTGGTGTCAATTTTCCTTAAGAGATTAAGGTATTCTCAAGGGAGTAGTGTGATCTGTATAAGGATTAATATATACTTGTACATGTTACACATCACTTTACATGCATGCACTGAACTTTGAAAGAAAAAAAATATCTGCTGCTAGGTCTGTTTATAAGTCAAATTCTAGGCCAGTCCTGGTCCTCGCCAAGCAGTGTCCTCATTTAGGACTTCTATATATGTAGACCAGTCCTGGTCCTCATCAAGCAGTGTCCTCATTTAGGACTTCTATATATGTAGACCAGTCCTAGTCCTCATCAAGCAGTGTCCTCATTTAGGACTTCTATATATGTAGACCAGTCCTGGTCCTCATCAAGCAGTGTCCTCATTTAGGACTTCTATATATGTAGGCCAATCCTGGTCCCCACCAAGCAGTGTCTCCTCATTTAGGACTTCTATATATGTAGGCCAATCCTGGTCCTCATCAAGCAGTGTCTCCTCATTTAGGACCTCCTATATACAGGTGAAACTCGAAAAATTAGAATATCGTGCAAAAGTTCATTTATTTCACTAATGCAACTTAAAAGGTGAAACTAATATATGAGATAGACTCATTACATGCAAAGCAAGATAATTCAAGCCGTGGTTTGTCATAATTGTGATGATTATGGCTTACAGCTCATGAAAACCCAGATCCACAATTTCAGAAAATTTTTGGCAGTGTAGGCAGGTGCCAAGTCCTGCTGGAAAATGAAGTCAGCATCCCCATAGAGCTCGCCTGCGGAAGAAAGCATGAAGTGCTCCAAAATCTCCTGGTAGACGGCTAAGTTGCATTAGTGAAATAAATGAACTTTTGCACAATTATTCTAATTTTTCGAGTTTCACCTGTATGTAGGCCAATCCTGGTCCTCATCAAGCAGTGTCTCCTCATTTAGGACCTCTACATATGTAGGACACATGCAATTTTCACCCATAGCTTCCAAATTTTAATTAAGAGCTCTGTTAACGTCATCTAGCTATATGAAGGAGACCTCTTAATGGAATCATTAACAGGAACCCATGCCTGAACATGGTGTCAGAAGCTGCAGGCACCATCCATCGAACTATATAGAGTGAAGTATCTGCTTCACTACATGCTTATACACCAAGTTTTTTTGTGTCAATATATTTAGATCTTGCTGTCTGTGATCAGTGGGTGTTGAGAACATGTTCTTAGAGATGCTTGTGACACTGTATTTGGAGACTAAGCCATCCATGTTTTCCTTTTTTGTTTCCTGTACTTCTTCATTGTACACTTTGAAAGCAAATGCTTAAGAATATATCATCTGCAAATGGGAGTGATAGTAGATACCATGTTTTATGTCTTTTCTGCCATCTGTTTGAGTTAGGCAACTTGTACCTCCTATATTGCAGGCCCAGTTTGAGATGCCTTATGTTGTTAGACTGCACAACTTCCATCAGCTTGCAGAACCATTACAGTGTTTCACATTCAAGCATCCAAATAAAAGAGTATCAGATTTCTGTTCCTTATAATGGGTTAATGTATGTATTTTTAATCTAGTGCGTTTTAATTATGTTGGGTTTTTCTTGGTTCAGCTCAAAAGTATAGATATATATATTGTTATCTATAGTTTAAAGTGGTGGAGAAGTAGAGCCCCTGTCAAGTTTTATGCCATCTGTGTCCCTGTTAGGGAAATTTTCCCTTCACTTCCTGTCAAGAGAAGTGATGGAACATCTCTCCAGGACACACACATTTTAGTAGAGTGAGGTTAAAGCTTCTGACGTTTTATTGCCATCTGTGACGACCTCACCCCTTTTTCTTTTCTTTCTTTTTTAAATAAACGTGTCACAGGAACATAGGGTGAGGGCATATCTTCCCAATGGGTACAAGAACTGCAAATGACGCCGAACTTCCACCTCTTCCCTACCCTGTCCCAAGCTAAAAAAAAAAATGAGCTTTAGTTGTCTATTTTAAATGTAGTAGTTTTCAGGGTGATCATGAGTATAGTATAAAACAAACTAGAACAAACCTTCACTGCTTCTTGACATGAAGAGGACTGGAAGCAGCTTTGTAAATATTGTCACAAATGCATGGAAATCTCTAATGTGTGTTCTCTTTCCAGATGCTGTGATCGATAATAACCGTTACTGCTGCCTTAAATACTCTATAAAGTTGAATACGGTGCTGCATGGGTTTGCAGGATATTTCCAGGCAGTGCTCTACAAAGACGTTACTCTGAGTTAGTATTTCTGTCTTCATCTTTATTAAATTGCCAAACCTGTGTCTTGGCTTGCGTTTTACATTTTCCATATCTGTCCTGTGCAGGTATCTGCCCTAAGACACATTCCCCAGGGATGTTTTCATGGTTCCCCATTCTGTTTCCAATCAAGGTAAGTTGTGACAAGAGGTTCACCTTAACCCCTTCATGACTGAGGCCCTTTTTTAATTTTTTTGCACCCATGTTATATTCCACATTTTAGGCCTGAAAATGACGTAAAACCCCCCAACATTATATATTTTCTGAATGCCAAGACCCTATAGAATAAAATGGTGGTAGTTGAAAATTTTTATGTTGCGCAATATTAGCACAACTCCTTATTAAACCCCAAAATTTAGTGACAAATTTAATTAAATGCCCCAAAACACAACAAATTACCCATTTTTTAATGAAATATAAAAGATGAGGTTACAACGAGTAAAACGATACCCAACATGCCCAGTTTACAGATTGCGTGCGACCGTGAAACGGCGAAAAACTGCAGTACCCCAAAAAGTCAATAAAAGACGCTTTAAAAGCCCCCACAGGTCATCAATTTAGAGATACCCCAAAATACTGGCCCTAGAATTATTGCTCTCACTCCGGCGTGCGCGGCGATACCCAACATGTGTAGCGCGTTCGTCGTTTTCATGCGTAGGCGCACCCGACGCGTGTTTACGCGGGGGCGGGGGACTTTTAAAATGTTGTTGTTATTATTATTATTAGATTTATTTTATTTCATTTTAATTTTAAAAACTGTTTTTTAAATTTCTAGCACTGTTATGTTTCGGTTTTCTGCAGTCTTTTTAACCCCTTCACGACTGAGCTTGTTTTCAGTTTCTGTTCATAAATGACTGACACACTTTTTACATTTTTGCTGTGTGATTCTTCCACAGCAGTAATCTACTTTCTTACTAAATGTACCCACACATATTATATAGTTTTTAGAGGACAGATAGGGCTATATCATTATATCAAACGTGTACCTAACGCCTCACTTAGTTTGAATAAAATTCGGAAAACTAGAAGAAAAATCTTTTTTTTTTTTTAAACATTTTTTTATAATGTTTTACACTTTTTTTTAATTTTGTTTTTTTACACTTTGTAAAAAAAAAAAGTAAAACACTGACTGCTTGATTAACTTTTTTCATTTTTGGCTATTAGGCTGCTCCAAACTTAGGAACAGCTAATAATAACCTTAGAGACTGATCCTGACAGCATGTCAGAATCAGATCTCACTAAAGGTCCTTGATGTGCCTAGACGATCAGAAGTGATACATTTCAGGCACAGAGATGCATTGTAATATCCCTGTGCTTGAAATGTATCAAACATCGGGCTATCGAGCTATCAAAATGAATAGTAGGGAGGTGAGTCACTCTGCTGCCTCTGCTATTTTCAGCTGTCAAATACGGGATTGCTATTTAGCGCTCCCGTATTTGCATGTAAAGGCTTCATTCTTTCATTAATGAAAGAAGCTTTTACAAAAGCTTAACTATTTCATCAATGAATGCCTCAATACTGAGGCAATTATTAATGACTGGTGACCGCTGAGAATCAGCGATTACCAGTCATCACCGAGCCTTAAATAACTCGTCACGTACAGTGTATGTGGCCAGTCATATAGGCACTTTGTGACGGGACATACAGTGTACGTCTCCTGTCACAAAGGGGTTAAAGATATGTATTTGTACAATGTCAATAAAATATATTGCTTTTAGACCAATGTTGAAATTGATCAAATCTCTTTAATTTCCAGTTTTATTTGATAGGGTGATGATGGTACATGTTTTATAAGTTTGATATTTGTAGGGGGAAGTGGTCAACATACTGATTTCTAATATTGTGTTCTGTCCTATAGCAACCTATTCCACTTCAGAAAGACGACACTGTGTGCGTACGGTTCTGGCGTTGTAACAATGGAAAAAAAGTCTGGTATGAGTGGGCGGTGACATCTCCTACCTGCTCTGCTATTCACAATCCCACTGGCCGTTCATACACCATCGGACTGTAGGAAGCCATCTAACAAGACTTTAGTTGATCCTATTTATTGCTGCAACTAGTTTGAAGCCGAGCATGTCAGGGGCAGAGATGTGCTGTGTTTCAAACAGCTTACTCTGGAAGATGGCGGAGTTTAGAAGATACAGCTGTGCAGTATAGATGGTTCACTCTCAGCACTCTTTTTTTATTTTTTTTTTTTTTTTTTTTTATTAAGTGATAATAGAAATAAACAAAATAATAAACTGAATGAGCTGCAGTCATTGTAGTTATAAAGGCAATTTCTATTTCTGGTAACCTGTCTTTTTTATTTTTCTTCTTTTTCTTCTTCTCTACAAAACATAAATGATAATATATATTGTGCACCTTATCTCATGCACTCCTTCTGGAGTAAGATGTGCCACAAACCACCTTGTACCAGAAAGATGTTGGAGATTCTAATTTGGCTCTGCACATTATGGGTTTACCTGCATATGTGAATTTTGTTCTACTTAACAGCCATGACAAAACTGCAAATGGAGCGTTGTAAATCTCTCTGAAAAGATAAGTAAATTGCCTCCAGGCATGGTCCTTTGATCAGAGGCTGTTTAACAGAGTGCTCATTTCTGGACCAAGCTGTAGGTTCACAGATTCGATGGGATGCTTCCTAGCCAATTATTCCCAAAATTAGCCAACCATTTTGATCTCGCAAAAACGGGGGAATTTCCTACGGTATACTCTGAAAGCCCTCGGCTCCAGAACCAGACATCAGCATTGGGCCCTGAAAAGAAAAATCAAAAACCAATGTGGTTCCTGATCCTATGATCTCTCTATATCTCTGCATCACTATAATTAGTAAACACAGGGAAATGGGGAAAATAACAACATTTTCTGCTTGTGAGAAATGATCAGCCTGAAGGCTAAAAAAACCTAAAGCAACTCGGATGCATTTAAAATAAGGTCTCCAGCTAGGGATGCACCGATACCGAGTACTCGTACTAATGCTCCCGATGCCGAAACTTCCGGAAACCGGGCGGTGAGTCTTTACATGCCACCCGGGTTTGTGATTGGCTGGGAAGCCAGCTTCATGCTCCCTCATCACTAGGGAGCATAAAGCTGGCTTCCTCCTTGGCCGGGAAGCCGGCTCCATGCTCCCTCGTCACTAGTGAGCGTGTAAAGCTGGCTTCCTGATTGGCTAGAAAGCCAGATCCATGCTTCCTCGTCACCTGGTCATGAGGGAGCATGGAGGTGGCTTCCCGGCTAATTGGGAAGGCAGGTGGCAAGTCATTGCATGCTTCCTTAATTGGATTTCCAGAATTGGCGAGTACCAGAAAAAAAATATCTGTACTTGGTACCGGTGCATTCCTATCTTCAGCATCTCTTAAATGCTTACAAATGTGCCGCTCTGTGGTTCCATCTGCCAGCCGGAAAGAACATTATCCACCAGAACTCGCATTAGGCACATTTTTACAATGAACCAACCACAAACCATCTTGTATGCTGCCAGGACCCACCTTGATCTTGTATTTGCTACGAAGATTTTCCAGGGTGTTAAAATCTTGGGTTAGCAACCACTTCCAAAGGGATAGTGATGCATGATTTCTATATTCCATTCATTATGAAATGTAATTACTGCTCTTTCAATTGGCACATACTGGAATGTTCTAAAATTGTCAAATTCATATGTTGCTGCCTTCCAATATGGCAACTTGCACAGTTTATGCTCCCAGAAACCATTTCCTTCTTTTCACATAAGTTTACACTTCAATTTAAGTCAAATTTCAGGCATTTCTTGCACTAGTGTTTCATTTTTGGTTCGGTAATCTTAAAAGCATGCAGGCACAAAAACATTTTCATTAAAACACTGACATGTAACCTGCTGGTGATGATGAAGACACGACTCTACCCTAGAGAGATCAGTTTAAGAAATGACATGGTGAAAGAAACTTTATTCAGAACAATCTGATCTGCAAATATTTTTAGATAAACACATTACAAGGATTTTTTATAGTGGACTTTTTTTCCCACCACATTGAATTTCAGGACAGCACATGAAGAGTGACTTTATCCACAAAACACAGGAAACACTAACCGAGATCTTTTAAAATGAGCGACCACCTCAGTTTGTGTTTCTTCTGCCAGGACAAGAACACTACAGGTTTAAGTGTAATGTGGTGAGAGGTTTACTCCACCATGACTGTCCTGTGGAGTCTCTTCAACTTTTAGAAAGCTGGAGCTATTAGATGCATATTCTCTCCTACTGTGCCCTCTGCAGGATGACTGAGACAGCAGCAAGCTTGGTAGTGGCAGGTGTACAGTACAAAGAAGGCACTCTGGTCAGAGCTTACAGGTCTCCCTGCACTTGTCTAGACTGACCTTTTCTTTTGCTCGGACAATGGAGTACTTACTTGTTTCCCTAATGTACCCTTTAAGGTGGCTGGTTCTATATCTCTGCCCTGGCTTACTAAAATATGCTGCACGGCAAGGAACTTGGCACACTGGCTTTCTCAAATTAGGGCTCATCTGGAAGCAGTTACCACTAGAGAGCAAGTTCTATGGTCTTTTCCCCACTCTCTTTAAAGCAGTGGGTTTTGTTGCTGATGCCAATACAGAATCTGTCTACTTGTTCCTTAGCCTTGAACAACTCTGCTCACTGAGCTTTGTGGTTGAATGCTTTGCCAGGGGATTACTCTTCCAAGGTAAAACTTTGTGGCATTCCTTTCTTGAGCAATCCTATTTTAAGATTCTGAAATTGAAGTAATATTGGCTCTTACTGCCAAAAAGGCCTTTCAGGCAAAAAAAATAAGGTTCAGTTGATAGGGATTTCCCTACCCCCCACCTTCCAAGCTTGAGACTTCTTGGCAGTCAAAGGAACCTGGACAGAAGTAGGGCAAGAGGGGAGTGATGTTTAGACCTGCACAGCCCACAAAGCCCCAATGCCTTTGTCCCCCAGGAGCCTTCCTCCCTCAGTGGGAAGAAATCACCTCTAGGGTTTTTATTTAGGGGCTGGTTAGGAAAGGTTATAGGCTGGAACTCTCCAGTCCCCATGTGAGGTTTCGTGTCATGTCACAGAACTGCCAAAAGATGAGCAGAAATGCATGCTCTTGGGGGAGTTTGATCAGTGGGTTGTAGTTCCAGTTCCTCTGGAAGAGTTGGAATAGGGATGCTACCATCATCTTTTCCTGGTAAGGAAAGCATGCAGAAAAATGTACTTAATTCTGAATTTCAAGCCCCTCAACAGGTCATCTTAAAGAAATTTCAGATGAATTACCTGCATATGCCTCTAAGAAGGAATCTCAAAAGATCTTTGTCTTGCAGTAATAACAGGAATGCTCTCCTTTTCCCTCTGGGTTCTGAGAATCTTTACCAAAATTATGGAAGAGGCCCTCACCCCTCTGTGTAGCTATACAGAGATATCAGGTTAAATCTCAAGAGACTAGAATGGTTTTTGAATCTCGAAAAAAGCAAACAATCTCTTCATGGGCAGTCTTGTTTCTTGGCTTTATGATGGGATTCAGAGCAGATCTTTTCTGGTGGAGGAGAAGATGTAAAGACTGCTCCAGTGCAATGTTCATCTGCCTTACACAAAATGTCGGCTCTAGGGCTGAAGTCTTTCTTAATTGCAGCAGTGCAGTGGGTCAGACTTAACCTTTCCCCTCTCACATCATTTGTGCTTCAAGTCTGGAATTGCCAGATACATTCACTAGACCAGCTGGTTGCTTTAACAACACATTTTAAGAGGTCCTTATGGTGGAGGCACATAATCCACTTACAGTATTCCTGAATCTATTCTAATCTTTCCCAACAACTCTAAGGCTGACGGTACATAAATTTGGGGGAGTGTATCTATGGCAAAATACTGTGCAGGGTTCCTGAACAAGGCGTAAAGCATGAATGTTGTCTCATTGGAGAAAGCTCAGGGCTGTTTGCATTGCCACTAACCAGTTTTCAGCAGGACTTTCAGGGGCATTATTTGTGAGTCCACTTGGACAACACTAAGACTGTGGCATACATCTCAAATCAGGGAAGAACTAAAAGCTGTATCCTTCTGACCTTCGCAGGGGAAATCTTGTACTGGGAGGTAAAGAGCCTTGCTTCTCTTTCAATAATGCACCTAAAGGGAATTCAGAATCACATTGTTGATTTCCTTAGGTGCCACCATGTCCTCAAATCTAAATGGACACTAAACCAAGAGGTTTGTTAAAACAGGAGTAAGACCTTTGCAACTCATTCCACAGATGATCAGGAAGATTCAGAAGGAAGCAGCATCCATTATTTTGTGGTGAGGGCATGGTTCTTGACACTTCATCAACTAGCAGAAGAACTACCGTTGATGCTTCTGATCTGCGTTTTTACTCGAATCCTGGAGTTCTGCTTTAAATGACGGAGCAGTTAGTATAAAGCCCAACTAGAGGAGATCATATTCTAGACCTGGTACAGACAAATGAGGATAATTATCTGATGTTCAGGTGGTAGACAATTTGGCTTCTACTCATCACCATCTTGTTATTAGGACAAAAACTAATTTTGTACAAACATTTTAAATATATTGATGAGATAGAACAAGTCTAGAGGCGATTACCAAAAATGGTATAAGGTCTGAGGGATACAACATAGCAAGAGACTGGAGAAAATAATATGTATAGTCTTGAGGATG
>NW_017306493.1:884231-993247 GCF_000935625.1 Nanorana parkeri
CTTTAATACATAAAGAGTACGAATAAGGTTCAAAAGGTTTGTATTTACAATATGCATCTAAGATCCAAAACATGATCTAAAAGTAGCATGAGAAAAGTTCAACACTAACCTTAGAAAGTATTTTATTTACTGAAAGAGTTGTTGGAACAGACTTTCAGCAGAGTTAAGGTGCCCATACACTGCACGATTCTCGTACGAGAATCGTGGGAAATCCCGCGATCGTGCAGTGTGAATGAAGACGTGCGACTGTTTCTACTGTACGGTCGCACGTCTTTTGTCTAAGGAGCACGCTAGAAAACCAGCCGAAAATCTTACGATTTTTGGCTGGTTTGAACGGTGCTCGGGAGACAAATGCCGAACGGGCCGGTGTGCGCACGAGCACACTGCCCGTTCAACATTGCGGTCATCGGAAGCCCTCCCCTCAGGGGGGCGGGTTTGCGATGATCGCAAGTACGATCTGCCTGTCCAAGATGTGCAGATCGTACGTTTTTTTAAATTACTTTACAACCATCGCAAGACTAAGGTCTTGCAATGGTTGTAAAGTGTATGGCCACCTTTAGTCCACAGTGCGTGAAATTATCATGCTTTCAACAAACCTAGACCTATACTTGAATAATAAGGATTTAAAAAAACACGAAAACAAAGCAGGGAAGACTTGATGGACCACTGCCTCAACCCTCCACATCTAGTGTTCTGCAGAGTGATGATTCCACTATCTGCCCTGGTGTCTTCCCAGGCCATCTCCATAGTGGGACAATCAGGTGTCCACCAGCTGAGAGATCAGTCGCTGCAGGCCTTGGCAGACATCACATCCTTAATGGGCCTCTTAGATTTGGTTGGATCTTGCTTCATCGTTGCAGAAAACTGCTCTTCCCCTTCAGACATTTTGGTTAACCACTCTAATATCCCTCCCCCTTGGTCAGGGGGTTACCTTGTTCTCAAATGTTGCAGGAGATCTGGGTCTCAAGAGGCCTCCCTCTATGAGGTGCCCCTTTTCTCCTATCTCTTCTCTGACTACCTCAACCTTCTGCTCTGCTGTTGTGGATCTAGCTCCTAAGCAGACCTCCAGTTCTGGGTCTGGTAAGAACTTCTCGTTCCACTTTTAGGAAGATCTTGTTACTGGACAATTCTCGTCTCTTGGACTACATTCTGGATTTACAGAACAGGTGGTTCCTCCTACATCATGTGATCATTTCCTATGTAGGTCTCCTAAGAAAGACACTGTTGGACAACATTGAAGTGCTTCCATGACTTTAACATCTTGGAGGAACAGAAGCTCTTGTAATAAGAAGTGTTGGTTTGGATCCTGCCTTGGACGAAACCCTGTGTCCTAGCCCTGTCCAATATGCGGGAGGCCAGTTCCTTCTGACTGGTTACTTCTGGATAAGGTCCACTTGCTGCAGGTGTACGACATCCGAGGAGAGCCCAATGATACACTGGGCTATCTGCATGCTGAACAAGCTAGTTTTCTTATGCAGGTTCAGATCAGAGCTTCTGGGTAGGGGGAGCATGCAATTGGATAGTGCTCAGGCCTGAGTGGCCAAATGCCTGGCCCTAACACTACCACACAAGGTAGAACAGCTGACACCAGAGTTTGCTCAGGGCAAGGGTGGTCATTATGCCCTGAAAGGACATTGTAACAGTGATTCGGTGATTATCAATATGGCAGTTATAAATTTGGCCTCTAATTTAGCCTACCTCTTTCTGAGGATGACTCTACACCCTGGAAGTTAGAGGAAAGAGAGACTTGATCTGAAAACTGCCTGAACTCATGCTGATTGGACCCTGGGCAAAAAATGTATTGGGCCCCCCTCACCATCACCCCTTCCCCTCCCTGGCCCTACCAGCAGCATACGGAAGAGGTGGGGCAACACTAGCACCCCTCTGCAAATTTTTTTGGAATAAACAGACGGGAGAGAGAGCCAAGAGACAGCCAAGGGAGAGAGAGTGAGGAGAGACAGCCAAGGGAGAGAGAATAGACAAGCCAGGGGAGAGAGAGATAAGAGACAGCCAGGAGAGAGAGAGGAGAGACATCCAGGGAGGAGAGACAGCCAGGGGAGAGAGCAGGGAGAGTCAGCCAGGAGAGAGAACAAGAAGAGACAGCCAGAGGGAGCAAGGAGAGACAGCCACGAGAGAAAGCGAGAAGAGCCAGCCAGGGGAGAGAGCAAAGAGAGACAGCTGGGAGAGAGAGCAAGAAGAGACAGACGGAAGAGAGAGAGAGGAGAGACAGCCAGGAGAGAGAACTAGGGGAGAGAGCAAAGAGAGACAGCTAGGAGAGAGAGCGAGGAGAGACAGACAGGAGAGACCGAGAGAGAACCAGGAGAGACAGCCAGGGGAAAGAGTGAGAGACAGCCAGGAGAGAGAGCAAGGAGAGACAGCCAGGAGAGAGAGTGAGGAGAGAGAGACAGGATATTCAATATCCTGGTGGGAAGCTGTGCGGGGTCTCAGGAGGACTGTAGGGATCTCAGGCGGGCTGTGCAGTTATCGGTAGAGTAGCATTCCTAGTGAACTATAAAATTGCACTGTGCTTTGTAGACCAACTACATATCTAATCTAATAATAATCTACATGTGAAATAAATATATAAATATGCAGAATAACCCTATGGTGAATAAATACATAATATAGTGGAAAAATACCTAATATGTATTTATTCACCATAGGGTGATTCTACGTATTTATATATTTCTGTATTTATTTCACATGTAGATTATCATTAGATTGCATATGTAGTTGGTCTCCATAGCGCAGTGCACATTTATAATTCACGTTTTTTAGGTGTTATATACAGTTTTTTTAGCATGGCAGCTTAGGGGTTTGTTGTTCCATAGCACAGATCCTGTTTGTAATATTATCTATATGTGCATCCCTAGTATTGAGAGCACAGGAAGCTTTGCTGCAGCCATACGTAGAACTTGATAATGACATTTTCTTTAAAAACTCTAAATCCTGCTGCAGCAGCACAGATTGAACTAGAGAAGCAATGTCAGGAACCTGCTCTGCATATGTATGTGTTGCCTACATAAACTATGGCATATTTGTGCACTTACTTGGTGTGAAGGGAGAGGGGAGTGGACAAACACAGTGGGGGTGACATCTCAGGGCACGGTGTGGGCTCCCAGCTGGACCCCAGACAACACAGGAGAGCAGAGTAGGGGGGCAGGGGGCGTGGCCGAGTTGATAGTGGGCGGAGCCCAGAGCCACGTCTATGCTGCTGTATGTAGCCTCCTGTCTGTAGAGCACTGATGCCGTGTACACAGACAGGGGCCAGGGCCGACCATCAGCCGTCACACCTTTATGTTGACAAATCACATGGCAATTTCCTGGTACTTTCAACCATTCTCATCCAGCTTCTCATTACAAAATAACAGATCAAGCAAACCTACTACCAACAGTTTCTATTGGAACCATACACTGAGACTGCTGGTAGAAGATTGTGGTGATCTGTCTCGGATTTTTTGTGGTGGAAAGCCTCTGAATATTGCCTGGCAATGACCAGTATTGGATTCACCATACACATTTCAATCTGACTAGACAATCACCTTTAGATTTCAAAAAACTGTTTAATATGAGGACTAATGATCATGTTCGGATTGACCATGAGTATGGGTCACACAGCATCCTTGGTTGCTAGGACACAAGCGGCCTGGGTTCACTTCACTTTGACGTTCACTTAAGCTGGATTTCTGGCTGGGTTCAATGAACGTCCAATCAAACCAAACCTAGACAATTCAGCTCATTACTATGAGTAAGCTCGAGTTTGAATAAAAGCTGGTCTGAAGCTGAGGACCTCCAAACATAACAGTGCCATGGGCCACCCACCCAATCAGCTGCAGGCTTGTGGCATTCCCTGCTCCCCAGCTGCAAATAAACAATGAGGTACGTTGCTTGTGATGATGTCATTGGCTTTATATGACCACCAGAGATTAGGGATGCAGCAATACCGATACTAGTATCGGTGCAGAGTATTTAGGCGAGCAAATGCTCCGATGCCTAGCCCAGTACCGTGTTTCCCCGAAAATAAGACAGTGTCTTATATTTTTTTTTACTACGAAAAAAGACACTAGGTCTTATTTTCGGGGGATGTCTTACCTGGAGGGAGGGAAGGAGCTGCGGCTAGCACTATCTTCAGGGATTTCTGTAATATGAGATCTACTACCGAACTAGGTCTTATTTTCGGGGTATGTCTTATATTACAGAAATCCTGAAGATAGTGCTAGGTCTTATTTTCGGGGTAGGTCTTACTTTCGGGGAAACACGGTAGTTCCGGTATCAGGAAGCTGGGCAGAGAGTCCTTACACGCTGCCCAGATTCCTGATTGGCCAGGAAGCCGGCTTCATGCTCCATTGCCACCTCATGACGAGAGAGCATGGAGCCGGTTTCCCAAACAATCAGGAAGCCAGGCTCTGCGTCATTACACGGTGCCCTGCTTCCTGACTGGCCAGAAAGCTGGCTCCATGCTTTCTCATCACCTAGTGACGAGAAGCATGGGGACGGCTTCCCTGCTAATCGGGAAGCCGGGTGGTGAGTCATTACACATCACCTTCCTTATTTAATGGAACTTCCGGTATCGGGGAAAAATATTGGTACTCGTAGATACTGAAAAAACGGTATTGGTGCATCCCTACCAGTGATTTACCTAACTTTGAAAGGCAAAAAAATAACAGGGATTATAACCCTCCCTCACTCTATCCAAAATTAAAACAGTTTTCCTTTATCTCCAGGGTCATCCTCAACTAAGTAAAGCTACAGAAGGGGGGGAATAAAAAGTTGTAGATGGAACAGGTTATATATAACCAAATCTAGCCTCACTGTTTGGAATATTAGTGAATGTTTAATGTTCATGTTTAGCGTTACCACAGAAAAGCCAAACCACTACTGACCAACCATCCTACGTCACCCAGCTTTAACCCAATCACCGTTCCTCAGGCTTTTCCATGTGTAACGGGAAAACGAAGCAAGCCCCGCCTCCATGACACACCTCCTTCTTTCTCATTCGTCGCCGTTTTGCTTCCTCCGTGTCTTTATTGGTTTTGTCGTCTTGTCCCGCCTCGTTCTCTGAAGGTAATGGAATACTATTGGTTGAGTTTCTTTGTCCCGTTAGGGGAAGATTCTGGAACGTAAGGCCTTGTCGCCATTTTGTTGTGTTGCGTACGAAGGGTTTACCGGAGCGGGTGAGTGTAGTAGGCGGGTGTTATCGAGTAGTGGCGGGGCTGAGCATGTTTGTTTATAGTGCCCATAGCTTATTGTACGGACAGGTTGAATTGCAAATGTGTGCGAATAACTGTAGGCCGCCGATAACGATGTGTGCAGGAAAATACACTAACCAGTTATACCATAGAAGAGGGTGGATGGCGCTCAGCTGTACAGTGTCCTGGCTGCTTCTCTGACCTTTCCTTCCATCATTTGATGGCATAGATATAACCTGTGTACATTTCATCCCTCTAGGTGTATGGTAAAAAGAGGTCATGGGTTAGACTCTAGTCACGTGTTTAGTTCTATACACGGGCAATTGATCAAAACTGGAGCAGACTTGCACGGCAACCAATCAGCTTATCTCTCTCATTTTCAGATCTTACCTGAGAAAACTGAAGAGAGAAGCTGATTGGTTGCCATGGGCAACTGCTCCAGATTGATAAATTCCCCCCAACAATGTATAGGTGTGAGGATGCTGAGAAACATTCCAATGCTGCAGTGTAGGAGGAGACAGGGTGAAGGGAGCGCTGTGATAGCTGGCTCAGAGTTTCGGGCCAGCTATCACTGACAGGTCCTCTTTATGGAGACATTAGGGGTCTCTAGACCCCTAATGTCACCTGGAGACCCCAAAAGAAGCTGATGAAGCACAGATTTGCTTCATCAGCTTCTTCTATCTGGCATAGGAGCCAGATGACTGACAGGTGAATGCGGAGGTGATGTAATACACATCACTTCTGCATTCACACTATGGAGGGAGAACAGCAAGGAGCTGATCTCCCGTCCTCCTCCTCCTGACGCCCTCCCGAGCCGGTCCCGTGCCGCAGATGGGGCAGCGGATCTCGGGATTAAAGGTGAGGGGTTAGGAGAGGGGAGATGGCGGCACCCGCGATCGCGCGGGGGGGGGGGCCTCCGAAATTCACGCCATACAACCGATCGGCGGCTATAGAGCCGCTGATCGGTTGTATGTGAAACAGCCGTTAACGGCTGTAGTAACAAGCGGGTCTTTCCTGCCCGTGCGCTAGGGGGCGCGCGAGCAGGAAAAAAATGGCGTCTGGCTACGGCAACCCGCAGATAGGAGTCTGCCGTCCGTCCGTTTTTTCTTAACGGGCGGACGGCAAGAGGTTAACCTGGTCTGTCACCATTTCCTGCAACAGTGCTGCCATCTAGGGGAACCAAGGCACATTACACCTTCCCTAAACCTGAGGGTTTAATACTACTTTAAAGGAGAACTATGGGGTCAGTGTTTTCCCCCATAGTTCTCCTTGGGGGTAACGGGAGGACACAAACTAGCGTCCTCCCGTCACCCTAAGCTCAGTATACCGCGAGCTACAGCTCGCGGTATACTGAGACGCCACACCTGGAGCGGATCCCGACTTAGATGACGGGATCCGCCCAGCTGCATGAGTGACAGCTGGCTCTGCCTATCTAGAGGCAGAGCCAGCTGTACCCGCCCTGTCCGTTCCGCCAGTCAGCGCTGGCAGATCGGAGCGGGGAGAGGGGAATCCAGCCCTTCCCCCTGTCACGGCAGAGAGCCATGACAGGATGGAGAGGTGAGGGAACCCGGTATGTGTTCGCTCACCTCCCGATCTACTGAGCCGACCTGTGACAGTCTCATTGTCACAGGTCGGCTTAGAACTATGACGTGAGTGGAAATCACTCATGTCATAGTAATCCTTTAACCTCTGACATGGAAACACAGTGCACATTTGGTTTGGAATTCTAAAGCATGTGGTGTCAGCCCTGCCTACTTTAGTTCTGATACATTACAATGAACACAGACCTCTACTCATCACCTCCAACCCTCTTTTTCATCTCCTTGCACACAGGTAGAGAGCACAGGAAGTTACCAGATCACGAGATTTGTGGCATTTTTTTCATTTTTGCCATCATCGTTCAGATATGTTCAGTGATATTTTAAAGTAGTTGATCTGCGAAAATCTCTACCTACAAACTAAAATAAACAACTGAATGCAGCTCTGCAGAATAAAGTGAAAAACACATTAAAGAAGAACTCCAGGTTTTTTTTTATTAACTCATGCATTGTGGCTACCCCAGCTCTGCAAGGGTGAAGTGCTAATTTTTGTCTAGGTGCTAAAATAACAAAGATATACTCACCTGAAGCTCCGAACCAGCTGTCGCAGCGCTACCTCCAGCCTGTCTCCACCTCAGCAGTATTGGAATCTTCCTTACATCTATGCACTCTGTATAGATGTTGGTGATTTCCAGGACCTTAGACCGCTGCAGAGGAGGGGAAGAGAGGCAAGTGTATAGTGCGTTCACAATTATTAAATCAGATACAAAGTTACATCCAATAAACAATGTATCCAAATATAAACATCAAATCCATACATCATTATCAGTGCATTCTTTTCAACACAAGCCCTGCCAAAGCAACTTCTTTGATAAAAACAGTTCTTACAGATGTGAAATCCTCTGTTTAAAACAGCTCCATGATACGTAAAAGATGAGGCTGGGCTTTCTTTGAACCCAATTGTCAGAAGTAATGGCAGGGGCCTCCCTGCAACTGCTTGGACCAGGAGCAGCAGCAGGTGGCAGTCAGAGTTTTGTGCGGGCTTGGGTGAACTCAGATGAACTGGGTCCACAGAATGCCCAGCCTCATCACTGGTGATGGATAGCTCATCCGGACGTGTTCACACCCCAAACCTGCAGGTAATGTATGAACTCACAAGAAAGAAATAACCTAACTACACATTCAGGTCAGACAGCCGTTTTTATTTTAAAACCTCCTTTTGCCCCTAACGTCTTCCAGGACAGCATCTTGAGATATGGAGGCTCCTCCCGATCCCACAGGAAACACGTCACCCATAACCTTTTAAAAGACCCGCCTTCTAACCAGCACATCAGTCTTTGTGTTTCCTCAGGAAACCTGAGGATGCGCGTCACGGAACGCAGGGAGCCTCCATATGGCAGATGCGGGGGGGTTCTCTTTGTAGTAGGTAGCAAGCTTACCTTGGGCCTCCAGCTAGTCCCTCTAGCAAGGCAGGGGGTATGCTGGCTCTTTTTTCCCCGTCAGTGCGGGGAGAGGATGTCAGAGGGGCTTGTCTTGTCTCCGCGGCTCCAGGAGAATTCTCCACGGGTGGCCGCGTACGTCACTTCCGGGCGCCGAAGCTCTGTGTTCCAAGCCTCGTTTTTGGCGCAGGGGAAAGGGAGGGCCTTGGCTGGTGTTAAAGTGCTTCATTCTCAGTGACTGAGACAGCACTGGCGGTTTTATTTGAAACTCCGCGAGGATGGAATCTACTGTGGCCTCTACAGCAGCAGATGCAATTCCTTCAGGCACCAGCCCGGCACAGGTATGCGTGATTATTTTACATTCACCACCCTGGTTCCTCTGACTGTTTTCCTATCTCCACCTGGGGTTCTTTGGGCAGGACCTTTTTGTGTTGAGGGCACTTCTATTTTGCTGATATTGGGATTGGAGCTTAGCCCTTGTTTATGTTTTTCTGGCTAGGACTTCAGATAAGGCCAAGGTGGCAATTACAAAGAAATGTGCAGTTTGCGGTTGCAAGCTGGGTTCTACCTATGCAAAGGCCTTATGTCGGAAGTGTATTGACGACCTCTTTAAGGAAGAGGCTTCGTCAGCCTGTGGTAATATTAGTTAAAGAGGAGTTAGCTTCTACCTTCCAATCCTTCAGATCAGTTTTAGAAGGCTTTAAACCTAACCCCGGGGCAAGGCCAGCACCTGCTGCAACAGAGCCTGGCCAGGCACATCCCAGATCGGTGGGGTTATCTGAAGTGGAGCTCACTGAAGCTGGCCCCTCTCATGGTTATTCTTCTTTGGAAGATTTAAGCGCCCAAGAGGAAGTTTCTCCTACCTCCAGATATAAATTGTCTTTGGAGGATGTAGATGATTTGCTCGCTGCTATTTATAGTACTCTGAAGATCCATGAGGAGCAGGTGCTCCTCATGAAGTATTTCCTGTGCGTAAGGTCCTCTCAGACGCACTAGTCAGGGAATGGGCGGATCCTGAGAAAAAGCCTCTTAGGTCCACTAATCTCAAGCAAAGGTTCCCGTTTGGCGATGACCCGGCTTTGGTGTGGAACGCCCAAGCTGGACGCTCCATTGGCAAAAGTATCCAAGAGGTCTGATTTGGCCTTTGAGGATATGGGTGTTTTCAATGGACAAGAGCCAATGGACAAGAAAATGGAGGTCCTGCTTAAAAGAGCCTGGGACTCTATCCTTTTGAACTTAAAGCCGGCCCTGGCCATAACTTGCGTGGCTAGAAATTTGGACTTTTGGCTTTCGCAATTAAAGACCCACTTACTATCGGGTACCCCTAGGGAACAGTTACTGGAATCTTTTCCAATTCTGATTAAAGCAGTGGGTTTCATTGCAGATGCCTCAGCTGAGTCAGTCAAGATGACCGCCAGGTCAATCGCACTAGTTAATTCTTCCCGCAGGGCTCTTTTGGCTCAAGGCCTGGCAGGGCGATACAGCTTCCAAGCTTAGATTGTGTAACATCCCCTTTTCAGGTGATTTGTTGTTTGGAGCAGAATTGGAAACAATTCTGGAAAGAACAGCTGATAAAAAGAAATGCTTCCCGGAGAAGAAGCCTTTTTTTGGAGGTTTGTCAGAGAACGGGTCCTGGCCCTAAGGGAGGGAAGGAAGATGTTCCCAAAAAACATTGGACAGGCCATAAGGGCAGGGGGGTCTAAATCTTCGTTCTTTCACTGTATTATTCCTCTCAGCCATAAATCATTCAGGCATAATATGTAAAAATAAGGTCTTCACATAGCATAATACTGTAACTATCTGGTCTCACACTGCACGTTCCCACACTGACACCAGGAACTCTGTCAAAAACAAAAATCTCAAAGATAATGCCATTGGACCACAGAGCCTCCATTTGATGCATGCTCAAGACCCTCCTTCGGATGTTTCTTCCCTACAGACTTTTTTTCAATGTAGAGGAGAAATGCGTAAAGCCGACAGTCAGCTTTACACATATGAACGCCCAGCTACTGTAGTAGTCCTGTTACAGGGCCCTGCTCTTGCTAGCGTATGGTAAATGTCAGTGGTAGCGAACGGGTTAGTACAGAAAATGAACCTTTGATCTGCCAGAGATGCACTCAGCTCCCACAACATACAGCAATTTACTGGACCACAATAGATGAAATAAGAGGAGTTAGGGTACACATACACTTGAACTGAATAATCAGCTATTTTTGTGTGGTGAAAGTGTTCCTTTCTGCTTTGTTTAGAACATTGACTCCCTGGTTAGCAGACATGGCATCAGATGACTTTGATATAGTGATTGAAGCAATGCTGGAGGCACCTTATAAAAACCAGGAAAAGGGGGAGGTAAGTCTGAGAGTAAGCAATACCAACAAAAAGTATCAAACATTTTTTCTCCAGGTTAATTGCCAGAGTTAGTGTTGAAAGTAACAATTTTGATCCGATTTCAGTCTTGAATTGGCTCTTTGTGATCCTATACAGCTGCCACCCTTCTATTGACATGCACTATATGAAAGCAGCAATGTACTGTCGACTTAACACAAATTTTACTTCTGGATTCCTTTCGTGGCAGTTTCTTAAAGCCAAGTCCATAACCTTTTGTATATTAAAAGGGAGGACAATGGCTGAATGTTTTCCTGTGTCTGACATGCGCTGCAAACAAAGGTTGGCAATCACCTATTTGCTGCAATAATGCTTGTAAATTACAGTTCTGCGGTTGCGTTTGACCTGTGATGGCAGCGCACTTCAGTAGGACTTGCTGCATCTATAGAAACAAAGCAGGTCAAACACTGCCTCAGAACTGTAACCTACATGGTACAATTAAAGTAAATGTGGAATCTGTTGACCTATGTTTGACATACTATTTAAATGCAGGAAAACACCTTACTACACAAGTCTTTAATATGGTCCTATAATTAAAATTTTAGTACTGAACCTTCCCAAAGGGGCTAAATTGTTATAAGATGGTGGAAAGGTATATGTGAAATGCCTACGTATGTGAGGATAATTACATGTTGGGCTCACTTTATCAGCAGCCTGCGTGACACAATGCGAGGAATTAGACATATGCCGACAAAGACACTTGGGGCAAACATTCAGACAAAGTTGGCCAATCAACAGCTTTGCATCACCATAAAGCAACATACTGTCAATGCTATTGCTGCTGTACTATGACAGGCTCCTAAGGCAGTCCGACCACCTTTTCTTATGAAAAGTTACTTGCCTATATGCACATGCTTACCTTGAATGATTCAACCAACTGAAGATTTAACTCCAAGATATACTCTAATATCTTCTGCATAGATATGTTTTTGTGTTGCAATTCAGTAAATATGTCCAAGGTTGCAACAGCTTTTGTCTATGCTTTTAAAAAAAATATTATTTGTGAGGTAGTGACAACATTTTTTACATACGTAAAATACATTTTATATATATCTATATATCTATAGATATATATCTATAGATATATATATATTTTTTTTTTTTCAATTAGAAGGGTTGAGTTTTATATATATCTATATATCTATAGATATATATCTATAGATATATATATATTTTTTTTTTTCAATTAGAAGGGTTGAGTGGTTGAAAAAGAATAAATACTGTTGCATGTTTAACACTATAGCAGATCTTTTCACTCTCTATAAAGTAAAATTGGGGACAGTTGCCCACGTTTTGGTCCTTGCCTTTCTAGAGGACTGTCCCGCTAGTTTGAGAGATTTGACTTGACATGTCATTGGTCCAACCTTTTTACTATGTCGCTGAATAGCCAAGGGTTAAAAAACACTCTACAAAAAGCCTCATAACCTTACCGCAAGATGCCTTTATGTTAAAGGCCCAGTGAGGTCATTTCAACAACTTTCACTTTTTCCCTATAAAGCATTAAACCAGGAACAGTAGATTATTTAATACTCTGTGCAAACAACATCTTTGCAGATAACTTGGAAACCTCAAAAAGAAAGTTGTGCTACTGTTCTTATTTTGGTGGTTGGTTTTGAAGTTTTCAGTGCTGGTTTTCTTCGCCCACATACCTGTTTTAAAGAGAACCTGTCAGTAAATCAATAACGCACTGCTCCCTTTCTCTTCATAGAACCTAGTCCTCCTCCCTGCCCTGCTCTTCCGGGGAAGGGCCTTGAACTGTGTTTGACGACAAGACTACCACAGGACCAAAGCAAAGATCTGTTTGTGGGATAGGGGTTTAGCTCCTTCGGCCAGAGGTGGTTCTGCACTACAAGGGGCAGCAAATTTAAACCTGTACACTTTACTAAAAGATCATGTTCACATTGTACAAGTTGTACTCTCTGATATTTACACAGAACTACGGACATTGCTGCATTAGCCATAGATGGTTAGAGGCCAGTGTTGAATATTATGTGAATGTATAACCACTACTGAGAAAAGTAAGTGATCCAGCTATCTCCCAATACATACCTGTACCTAGTGTTTATCATATTGTGATCATTAGTGTTAGTGGGAGGTTTTCATTCTGTCACAATGTTTTTAACAATACTGTTTCATTGGTATGTAAGGGACGCATACATCAGTGGGGTTTTTACCGTGTGTTTGCCCTGTGCGGTGAATGCAGCATAAGTGTTGAGAGTGGGGTGCGCACCGCTGTTGCTTGGGAAGAAGTAGGAAAATGCATGCATGACAATTGCTACTTATTTACTACCAAGCGGAGAATTTTTGTATGTTTAGGTGACACAATATGCAGCACTGTTGCTGTGTTCACCGCATAGTGAAGGCAACAAGGTTAAACGTAGTACCACCTAGATGTACATACCTTCTCAGAGAAACATGGGGAGTGCTTTTTTGCAGGCTGGTAAAGCCTATAATTGAGGGGGCGGGGGGGATAATGGTGGTAAGGGGATGCCTTTACACTATTACATGCTAGTCATTGTATGTGTCTGTAGCTCACATATATGCTTCATTACTTTGCTCTCAGTATGTAATTGCCAAAAATCATAAAGCAATATGCCCTCTGTTTGCTTCAGGCCGAGGAGTTTCAGAGACGAGATACAGTGGGGAAATAACCCATAATATCTAATTTTTGTATCAGGTAAGGTATATAATTAGAGGTGCACTCTGCTGATTGATCTCTGTTCATCCTCCATGTCAGGTCATGTATTTATGGCAAGAAAAGATCTAGGTAGTTTGGAAATTTGATGAGTTTTCAAAATCCCACTCCTTTATCGCAGTTACTATTATTTTTAATACCTAGCTAATAAGATTTTTTTTTGTGTTATGTCTTTCTGCTATTTCCCTACCTTGCCCCTATTCTTCCATATAATTCTGTCTTGGGACCTCCTGACCATCTTCTGTCGGTGTGGCATTTTTTTGTTGGGCTGAACAGGAAGAAACTCCCAATAGGGAGACAAAGAAGGAAGAGGAAAAAGAGACGGACAGCAGTCGGCCTGGAAACGCCAGTAGTAGTAGCAGGTGAGTCTTTGCTATCAGGGATTTTTTTTCCCTCTGTTTCTTTATTTATAATCTGTGGATAATGCCTTGCACATTATATAATTGCATATATTATTTGTTTTTAGTAGAAGTAGGAAAAGGAGCAAGAGCAGGAAAAGGAGCAAGAGCAGAAGTCGTGATCGACGACGAAGGTAGGTGTATACTTCTCAAACTGAGCTTTGACTTATCACTGCCCAAGAATAGAAAAAAGGTAACATTTACTAATTCTGCTGGTAACCCACCCATTACCCCTTTTTCCAATGCTTCTTGCCACACCCATGACATTAAGTGGTCTCTGTTACTTCAAGTATGGAACACCTGCGCACAGCTTAAGTTTTCTTCCAATGTGCCATTGGAGTCCCAAAACCCAGAGAGCTCAGATATAAAAATAATGGCAGGAGCTTGAAAGGCCAAGCTCTGGTCCACACACGTCTTGCTAATATGTACGCAATGTAATAAGCAACCTCTCCCAGGTCAAACTAGGGGAATGGGGGCACAGAGGTGAATAAGATAACCACACCTTACTTTCCTTGATGCAGTTTTTTGGGGTTTTCAGAATAGATGTACATTTAAACCTCTTGTCACCTCCTTCTTTGCAGTCGGAGTAGGGACCGGCACAGACGACGCAGCAGTAGAGAAAGACCGCGCAGCCGTGATCGCAGGCACAGAAGCCGTAGTCGCGGAAGACGATACAGTTCGAAAAGTCGTGATCGTCGAGGAGATGAACGTTCCAGACACCGCAGTCCTGGGTGAGAGACTTTAACTATGTTTGTTGTTTTTCAATCCTTAGAGCTGTTGTCAATTGCAAAGCCGTTCAGTGCATTTGACTGTCAGCTTTCCTTAAAGGAGAACTATGGGGTTAAGGCTTTTCCCCATAGTTCTCCTTAGGGTAACGGGAGGACACAAACTAGCGTCCTCCCGTCACCCTAGGCTCAGTATACCGCGAGCTGTAGCCGGGATCCCCCCAGCTGTGTGACTGACAGCTGGCTCTGCCTATCTAGAGGCAGAGCCAGCTGTACACGCCCCCTCCCCCGTCCGTTCCCGCCAGTCAGCGCTGGTGGATCAGAGCGGGGGGAATCCAGCCCCTCCCCTGTTGAGGCAGAGAGCTGTGACGGGATCGAGAGTTGAGCGAACGCCGGAATGTGTTCGCTCACCTCCCGATCTACTGAGCCGACCTGTGACAGTCTCATCGTCACAGGTCGGCTAGAACTATGAGGTGAGTGAAAAGCACTCACCTCATAGTTCTCCTTCACACCACAGGGCCCATTCACACCACATCCAGATCATCTCTAGACCGGACCAGATTGTTTCTGGACCCAAAATGCATCCTAATGTGTTCCTATGCTATTTCTGTTCACACCAGCGCAGTCCGTTCCAGACCAGAAAAATACTGCATGTCTCATTTTGTCTGGTCTGGAATGCATAGAAACACATCAAAAACGCACTTTAAAGCTAATTTTAAGCTGTCCTAAATCAAGACTAGTTTCATTCTAGAAGCTTGCAAATTCCAAATAAAAAAGTTACATGGTTTAACCTCTTGCTGTCCGCCCGTAGTAGAAAAACGGACGGACGGCACTGCTGCATCTGCGGGTTGCCGTCTCCAGACGGCAATTTTTTTCCAGACCAGACCCGACAATGCACACACCCGGTACCGGGTGTCACACATATAGGCGATCAGCGGATCCATAGCCCGCCGATCGCCTATATGTGCTCGTTCGCGGCATCTCTGCTTTATCAGCTTCTTTTGGGGTCCATAGGTGATATTAGGGGTCCTAGAGACCCCTAATATCTCCATAAAGAGGACCTGTCAGTGTGCCTTTGCTATTATATAGGGGGTTGTTATCCCCCTATATAATAGCAATAACAATAAGTGCAAAAAAAAACTTATAAATAAAAAGAAAAGTAACACATAAAAAAATAAAATAAAAGCCACATATAAAAAAAGGGGAAAAAACCCCCCCAAAATGTTTAACTCCCCCACCCCCACGTTTACGCGCCTATAAACGTAAATACGCGTCCGGTGCCCCAGCGCGCAAAAATTACAATTGCGCTACACATGTTACATATCGCCGCGAACGTCGCAGTGAGAGCAATCATTTTAGGGCCACCAATCACTGATAACACTAAACTGATGAGCGGTAACAGCTTTTAAAGCGTCGCACACGGGATAACCCCACTCACAACAACTGTCTCCGATTTTTGCTTGCGTCCTCAGAGTGAATGTGTTTTCTTCAGCTCTGCTGTTCACTGTTCATTTGGAAGTATTATCAACAGCAGCTGGTAGATTCCCTCCAGATATATTGAATCCTGGAAGCATCTCTGGTCAGCCAACAAGTACTGGTAGAGTCATGGTGAATATTTTAAATCCTGGAAGTCTTCCCAGTCAGCCACCAAGCGCAGGTTTTCCCAGTTTATACTGGCGTTCTTTCTACAACGACCCTGTATTTTTGGAAGTTTCTCCAATTATCTAGTTACTGGTAGATTCAGGTCACATGAGGACATCCTGGAAAGTTCTCTAGTTAGCCAAACAGCAGATTCCCACAGAAACAATTGCAGCACAAACGACTGATATCACAAGCTGGATACTGTTTATTCCTGAAGACAAAATATACTGTAAACACACACAAGCCCCTCCAACTCTTAACATGTTTCACTAAACAGCTTAGTAATAGAGAGCGCAGATTCCCAGTTCATTATTTGTGCTTGTGTTCTCTCTGCAACAGTCCTGCTTTCAACAGTGACTACCTCTGTGTTCCAGTTTACACAGAACTATCCAGGTCAGGCTATTATATCTGGGAAATCCCTGTGGAGTTATTGGTTCAGAATTGGCAGTTTTTCTATCCCTGCCTCTGCAACTCACTGTTGTGAGTTTCTAGCAGGCTTATACTAGGTTGAGGTTCCTCTGTTTTAAGTGGCGAAGCTACCTATATGGTATTTTCTACAGTCACTTCTGTAGTTAATTAGCTATTTTGTGTGGGAGTTAATTCCTCCCTCCTTTATTCTAGGCTTGCCGTCGTACTTCACAAGTTGGCCACATGGGAGAGCCCTTCTCTTTATTTTTGATAATGCAGGCCACTTTTGGGGAATATCGCTGTTTTACATTCCCGCCTTCCTTTTCCCTGGCTGTTGACGACGCAGCTTTAATTTAGGAGTGCGCTTGATGGAGCCTTTGCTATTCGGTTCCTAAATGAAGTATTTTCAGTATCCTGTGACCCAAGAGCTTGCCAGGCAGCTTTGTGTTCCCCCATAGCGTCTCTGAGCTTTAAAGAGCAGGGGCCGCATGTTACTGCATACCACAGATTTATGGACAGTCAGTTTGTATTTGTGGTGTCTACTTTTAGAAGCCTCCTCTGGCTGTGATACTGCTGTGGATTTTTAAGTTCAGTTGTTCCCAAGTAGCATCAACTACCTTGATGCAGATATAAACAGATCATGGTCAGATTGTATTCTGGTATTGCAGGTCAAATTGTACTTAGGGAGTTTAGTTTTAAAGTCTCTCATGGTTCATTTACTACAGCTGATGTGGATTCTTTTATGCAGTTTTATGCAGCTCCACCTACCCTACTGCAGATGTGAACAGTACTTCACCCTGTCACTCTGAGCAACCAGTGCAATCCCTTCCAGCATTTCTTTGTGGCCACTGTGTATTTTGTAGTGGGCATGGTACTGACTAGAGCATTGTTACTTAACCCTTGGCTTGTTTTTTCTGGGCCTTCACCTCTGACTCTGGCTAACAGAAGCAGGGGTTACTCTGCATGTGACTTGATCCCACTTGGCTCTTGTGTGAAGGGAACCCCTTTTTTGGTCTGGTCTGCTTAAGACCACCTCAGATTCATGAATCATTACTATGTATTTTTCCCTCTGCGGATCCGTTATTTGATGTGCTTTCTGTGAAGGAAGAATTCTTCAGACCAATTTTTGTCTGCGACTACTACGCCCAGAGATTTATCCTTTAAATTAGTGATATATTGATGGCTCCTTCTTGTGTTTTTGTACCTTGTTGCTTTTATTTTTCCACTTCACTTAGATCCTCCAAGCCAGGTTCCTAGTCCACCCAAATTCCTCTGCATTATACCAGGCAGGCATTTTACCACTGCTATTAGCAGGTGCTAGATTGAGACAGACTGCTATAAAGATTATTTCCATAAGGGTCTATAGTTAGACATGAAGGGTATACTTAATTTGGTGTGAGTCTCGGGGCTTCCACTCTAGCAGCTGTGTCCGTATCAGCGTTTAGCATATTAACTACCTCCCGGCCGGCCTTTGTGTATACACGGCCGGCCGGGAGCTTTCTGGATGTAACTAGCCGTGCATACACGGCCTGTTAGTCCCGCCCACTCGTGCGCGCGCGGGAAAGACACAATGTAAAAAGCGGCATCGATGCTTGTTAACATACAAGCGATCCACCGGCTATAGAGCCTTCGGATCGCTTGTATGAGGTCCCAGTATGATCCCGCCCACCTCCGCGGCTCCCGCTGTCACGCTGATCCCGGGCTCCACTGTGCCCGGTGCGAGCCCGGGACCAGCATAGTGCCTGTGTAACAGGGGATCAGAGGGAGGTCGGTTCACAATCTCCCTCCGGTCCCCTCTTCGGTGTCAGAATGCGGAAGTGGTGTATATTACATCACTTCCGCATTCTTGTGTCACTCTCCAGCTTCAGACGCTGAAGAGAAGCTGATGAAGCAGACTCCTCTGTGTTTATTTTTATGCTCTCAGTACTACAGGTACTAGTGCTACAAAACTGATGCATGATTTTTCTGGACCAGATGATCCTTTGCTGGAAAAAACATTTTTCGTTGCCAGTGTCAGTTTTTTCTGTAGGCGGCAGTATAACCCAGCAGTCTAAAAAATGTCGGTTCCCGTCAATGGACTCTAAGAAAATTAATTATAGACCAAGTACAAAAATCCTATTTTTAACTGCAGCGTCTCTTCTCCTATAGTAGTGATTTTACATTTTCTTGTATGTTCCTATTTCTAAATGTTATGATGCATAGAAGGACTATTGCAACTCACCTATCTTGTATTGGCTCATTAAATTTTTTTTAAGCTCTTTAGAGTTAAATGTCTTTAACAAAACAAAGTGCTAATTAAAATGCTTAATTTGACAGGCGGCGCCACACACGCAGCAAAAGTCGCAGCCCCCGACACAAGGAAAAGAGTCCTATTAGGTATTTGTTTTGTACTTTAAAAGTTGTTGAAAAAAAGAACAGATTTCCATTTTTAACCTTTTTATGACCAGTGTCATTTGTATGTAACTAAAAGGCTACATAACTGCATTTTTTGGTGCTTTCTGTGATGCTTTCTATCACACAGCTATGACAGTTTATTATATTATAGTCACAAGGAACTTAACCTGACCTTTAAAGATTTCTAAGGTACCAACATCTTAAAAGTGTTTTCAGCCAGATTAGATTGACAAGTAAACCTGTCAGGTTAAATAATAAGAGGCTCCCATTGCAGAGGTCTGCCAATATAGAGTGAGAGAGATAGGCATGTGTGTAGCTAACCTTTCAATACCTGTTTGTTTGTTTGTTTGTTTGTTTTTTCTGCCTATTGAAATCATTGTATGTCCTACTTTTCGCAGGCAACCAGAACCCACCCTGACTCCAGAAGAACGTGATGGAAGGACAGTATTTTGTATGCAGTTGGCTGCTCGCATTCGTCCACGTGACTTAGAGGACTTTTTCTCTTCTGTAGGAAAAGTAAGAGAATCATTCCAATAAAGGCTTGTTTTTTCTTTTGTGTTTTTTGTCAAAAATCATGTAGCTGACCTATCATTTCTCGTCTTTCTAGGTGCGAGATGTGAGAATTATAGCAGACAGAAACTCTCGCAGGTCAAAGGGCATTGCATATGTTGAATTTGTAGATATCCAATCTGTACCTTTGGCCATTGGCCTAACTGGACAGAGACTGCTGGGTGTACCCATCATCGTACAGGCTTCACAGGTGGGCATGGCTGATTTACAGATCCTTCTTTTTTTTTTCCTTTTTATAGTAACTTCTTTTTGTTTTCCCATTTTCTGATTGCACCTATGTGCCTTGCAGGACAAAGAAGAACTTATGACCTGCAGTTATTACTTTGTGGGCTTTTGTTGTAATAGGTTGCATCAGTTAAAGTGACACTAAACTCAAGAGTTAAATATTAAACATACATTCAAGTACCTTTTAACTATTCACAAAAATGTGTCTTATTTGTGTATCACTCGGCTATAGATCATCAAATCATCTCTGAATTGGTGCTGACACTGTTCTTCCTTCTGGAGGGTGGCTACTTATGTTCCCCATGGTCCCTGTGTGTGTTGTAAAGTAGTCACCACTTCAACCTCACTCCCTTGTTAGACTATCATTTCAGTACAATTTTTAGTAAACTAAATGTGAGGTTGTAATCCATTACTGGAGCGAACTTGCAGCGGTGGAGGATCTACAGCTGAGTGATACACAAATAAGATACATTGGGGGGAATTTATCAAAAGTGGAGCAGCTAAAATCTGGAGCAGTGGTGCGTGAGAACCAATCATATTCTCTCTTCCGTTTGTTCAGTTAAGATTTGAAAATGAAAGAGAGAAGCTGATTGGTTGCCATGCACAGCTGCTCCAGATTTTAGCTGCTCCACTTTTGATAAATTCCCCTCATTGTTAATAGTTGAGGTACTTGAATTAATTTTTAAGATTTTACTGCCAGAGTTTTGTGTCACTTTGATTGTTAAATGGATCAGTTCTTGGCAGCTATTTAAAACATTGTTAATTATATCTGTTCTAAAGTAAAGTACATGTGCTGGGTATCTTTTAGTGGTCAATTATTTTGTGCTGTACCTACTTTTATTGTGAGTTGTAGAGAGTATTATAGCGAGATGTAATTAACACTATAATACCACTGTAATTATAATTACCACTATTGGGTAAATGTGCTGTATATGTTAGTTTAATTTTTGTATTCGTTTTGTTTTTTAGGCTGAGAAGAACCGTTTGGCAGCTATGGCAAATAATCTGCAGAGAGGAAATTCTGGACCCACACGTTTGTATGTAGGCTCTCTGCACTTCAATATCACTGAGGATATGCTACGAGGAATCTTCGAACCTTTTGGAAAGGTTGCTTGCACTTTTGATTTGAATGTACAATATAGTTGTTTGACTATTTTTTATTTCAAGGTATGTTAATTTATTTATTTATTTTTCATCCAGATTGACAACATTCAGCTTCTTAGAGAACCTGATACTGGACGGTCCAAGGGTTATGGATTTATTACGGTAAGGGCTATTTGTTGTTTGGAAACAGTTATTGGCTTGCAAGGTTACCATTTATGTTCATCGACATGCCGCTGATTCTAGCTTCTATTTACTGCTGTATGCTGACCACATTGAATTTTTAGTGTTACATTTCTGTGTATAACCTTAACAATATGATCTGTGACTATGCTTCAATATTAATTGGAAAGCTCTATTAAAACTAAACTCCAAACAAGTCAAAATATCAGGTATGATGTGAAAAAACTTCACTATATATAATACCTGTGTCTTTGCCCTTCTGAGTATTGCATCAAAGATTTTGGCGTTCATAAAAAACACATTAACACACAGCAGAAATGAAGAAGAGCACATACCTGTCTGATGTGGTGAGGGCTGTCTACCAGCCTGATATGCACACTAGAATAAGGTTTGCTAGTAAATGCAGTCCCAGCAACACTGTCTTGCATAATTAGCTAACATTGGGAAAAATATCATCCTTTAGTGCAGTCATTTTTAAAATGCAGGACAGCTACAGAGGATCTTGGGACTGTTTTTTTTTTCTAGTGAAAGTCTGCTTTGTAAGTAAATACTGTCAACACTTATGATTATCAGAGGGAAGCTTGTATTGACTGTTACTCATGCCTGGAGTTACATTTTGAGTGCTCATTTGATTCTCCCCTAGTTTTCATATGCAGAGTGTGCTCGGCGAGCCCTGGATCAATTGAATGGGTTTGAGTTGGCCGGTCGCCCCATGAAAGTTGGTCACGTGACAGATCGTGGTGATGGCAATACAGATGTTTCGTTCCTTGATAATGAGGATCTTGAGCGCAGTGGGTTTGATCTGGGGGCAACTGGAAGATTGCAGCTTATGGCTAAATTGGCAGAGGGTAAATTTACTTTGTTAATTTCTAATGGCTTGCTATCTAAAATATTTACCATGTTTCTGTGGTTATTGTCCATGACAAAACTGCATGTGATCCATTATCAGGCTTCAGTCTTTATATGTTTCATTTATTTTTTTTCTGTAGGTAAGTGTTATAAGTAACCATGTAAAACATTGTATTAGTTTTTGAATGAATTGAAAAATGGTTCACTTACAAGATCTTTGTTTCTTCATGATAATTCAGGAAGTTTGGGATAATGAGTAACTGGTACTATTTTCATGTTTTCATTGCATTTTTATTTGACCCTTTATTCCATAGTGGGTTGCAATGAATGTGGTATAATGATTACGCCATCCCTGTTAGGTTTAACACGCCCACAGTTAGGGATGCACCGATACTAGTATCAGTGCCGATGCCGAGTATTTGGGCGGGTACTTGTACTCGCCCAAATGCTCTGATGCCTAGCCCGATACTTCTGGTATCAGGAAGCCCAGCAGCTGGTCATTACACGCTGCCCGGCTTTCTGATTGGCCGGGAAGCCGACTCCATGCTCTCTCGTCACTTGTGTAATGATGTGCTGCCCGGCTTCCTGATTGGTAGGAAGCTGTCCAATCGGGAAGCCATGACGACCTCATGACAAGGGAGCAGGAAGCCGGGTGCCACATCGTTACACAGCACCCGGCTTCCTGATTCGCCAGAAAGCCAGCTTTATGCTTTCTCGTCACCTAGTGACGAGAAGCATGGGGCGGCTTTCCTGCTAATCAGGAAGCCGGGTGGGACTTCCAGTACTTGGTATTCGGTATCGGCGAGTACCGAAAAAAAAATATCCTTACTCGATACCGAAATACCCGTATCTGTGCATCCCTACGCACAACCACAATTTGCTGGCTGTTTAATGGTTAAAGTAAGCATTTTCTACCCTTGTTTGTTCTACAGCCTTCTAGATGTTGGTAGTGGAAAATTCGATTGAATGCCACGCTTGACCATATGTCTTGACATATACTTCATTGTTGCCTCCCTCTGCTTTGCCCTTTCCTGCAGAAATTTGCATGTATGGTAGTTTCAAAGAAGTTCGCATACCTGTCGCATGTGTGTCTGAAACAGGACACTGAAGTTGAAGAGTGGGTGTCATTAATTTGGTGGGAAAGAGAGAGGCTTTTGCTTTTTAGGTCAAATATTTATTCTTTGAATAAAATCTTTGACTTGTGAGCATTTGCTCATACTGTTGATTTTTCCCTCTATCAGGTACTGGTCTGCAGATCCCATTTGCGGCTCAAGCTGCTCTGCAGCTGAATGGAGTAATTCCACTGACTTCCCTGAACCCTGCCCTTTCAGGTAAATTCACGGAAAAAACCTTTAGTACTAGTGTGGTGGATTTTTGGTGGTCATACAAATCACTACTTTGTATTTTTCAGCACTTAACCCGGCTTTGAGTTTACAACAACAGTGCTTCTCACTCTCACAGCTCTTCAATCCACAGACCATGTAAGTAGGACCCATGTGTAACATTTGTATGATGCAGTGGTATTTGGAACTTTTAGGAGTGTAAATACCTGTTTGTTTAGAGTAATTATCATTTCTTAAAGCCTAACGTAAATCAGCCTTTTAATTCTCCATATGGAATTTTACTGTGGGAAATACAAGACTGGGGCAGGACTAGTTTAAAGCATTGTGTATTGATGTGTGAAAGAAAAGCTCATGGCCCACAATGTCCTGATATTTTTTTTTACACAATCCTGAAAAGGAATTTGTGATTAGAGAAATGAAAGGCTGTCATTCCTGACCTCCATCTGAAAATGCAAGTTACATGTTTTGACATCTTTGAGACACTGACCTGAAACTAGCATGCAGATGAGGAAAGTGAAGTCAGGACTCCTAGTCTTCATACTTGTTTTGAGCCCATGCCTTTTAAAAAGTACAGAAGCCATTGGATTACTGTGAAAGCTAGGGCCATTGAACTACTTGTCTCATGGATCTGAGAAGCTTGCATCCAATGAGGTTTTGGAACACCAGCTATACAAATACTTGTTTCATGTCAGTACCGTCCCAAGTAGCATGGATAAGGATCGGAGCCCTGGAGTATGAGCTTTGGGAAAATTGTAGGTAAAAGCGGCTCCTAATTTTTGTCTTCTGACCGATTTACTTTTCAAAGCTAGAGCAGTTGTTGATAAAAAAAAAAATAGCAACCACCTGTACTGTGGGGAATGAAACATTATTTTTGCTGTGGCTCCCCCTCTGCACTGCAAGGGTTAACTGCTCGTTTTGATGGTAAATAAGATAATATACTTGCATTATTTCTCGCTCCCCTGGCATTTGGCGTTCTCAGCTGCCCGATAACCTGGGTTGTTAGTGGGCCCTTGGGCTACCTCGCAAGCAATGCAGGATTGCTGGTCCTGCATTGTACAGGATGACATCCTAGAGATGAGCGGTCTCCAGCATGGAGAAAGTTTGTGGAAAATAAGATATGTATATCACCATATTAATTATACCCTAGGCCAGGGGTAGGCCACCTCGGCTCTCCAGCTGTGCTGAAACTACAAATTCCATAAGGCATTGCCAGCCACAAGCATGACTCCCAGAGGCAGAAGCATGATGGGTTATGTAGTTTAAGCACAGCTGGAGAGCCAAGGTTGCCTACCCCTGCCCTAGGCAAAACAAGCGGTTAAGGATGCAAGGGCAAAGATTTGTTGCACTCCACCCCCCTGGTCCAAGGAATTAATGGCCACAATAGCCAACACATTCTTGTTTGAGCAGTTACATTGTTGTTCATAGAGCATATTTTACTGATTCTTTATATTTTGCAATTACTTTGTGTTTAATAGCATGTATAGCACCAAAAGAATACAGGTGTTGGACATCATTGTTTTTGCAGTGTACTTCATTATATATTTTATTTTTTCACCATTTTATTTTCAGGTAACACTCTAGATGTGTCTCATTGACTTGGCAAGTTGCACAGACGTGGCGTATGCACTCTTCCCATTTGTGCTCTAATTGGAGGGGCACACTCTGAAATATCTACCCGTCCTTGTGCAGACACTTTACATGGAGCTTATTTGGGGACGTGGAATTGTTTCTCCA
The DNA here is from genome assembly GCF_000935625.1 of Nanorana parkeri. Lineage (NCBI taxonomy): Eukaryota > Metazoa > Chordata > Amphibia > Anura > Dicroglossidae > Nanorana > Nanorana parkeri. Next base: position 909,049 of record NW_017306493.1, read on the forward strand.
AGACCTGAGTCACTGTACTTTGGGGAAAGCAGCCTTTTGTAAATATGTTCTTTTGGTGTACCTAATATAACAGTTAATGTTCTTCGGATATTGTAGGATTTCCCCAGTGGTTTGTAAATATTTTTGTTCAGTGTGCTGTGTAGCAACAAGGTTGTCCATACAGTTATCCCCATAACAGCTTGGTACTGGAAGGGCCTGGGAATGTTCATTCTGTAAATAGGCAATGGGTGCAATCTCTGTATATAATGCAAAAATGTAATAAAAAATAATCCAAGTGTACTACAGAATGTGGGCATAATCAACCATAGGACCCTGGAAAATTGTAACACAGTACAATAGTGTATACTTATTCTTGTCTGTGCTGCCCCCACACAGAGTGTAGAAAAACGACCTCAATTCCAGCAGTTGCAGTGTAGCATATAGGAGTTTGCTTTTACCTGAACAGTATGTTTTGTATATTTCCTTACTCTGCTACTGTCACATTCAGTAATAGGGTACAGTGAGATAAAAGTGTCACTGTTCTTAAAGTTTTGGGTATAATTGCTGTCTAAAAGTCTTTGTTCTTACAATGGTGCCAATTTGTATTCTTGCGCCACTTATCCTGTTCTAGTATTTCTAGTCTTCTAAATTGTCATACACCTGAATAGCACTGACAGTGTGGAAGGTGTTCGGCTGAGAAATGAAAATCCAATATAGGTAGGAGTGGGGCAGCATGGTCATCCTTTACATACAGGAGATATTAGGAGTTTCTGTGGCTAAACCTTGTCATTTGTAAGAATCTCCAGGATCTCCTGTGTGTTGTAATTGCCAACTTTCTGTGTGACGTGTTCAGTATCTTTTCATCCTACTTACCCCTAACTTACACAGTGTGTAGATTTTTTTGTTTTCTTGCATTGTGTTTTTCCAATTACGTTTGTTAATGTCCAAGTTTTTTTTATTCTTTAGTAAAACAAAAATAAATGATTTATTATAGCAACTCTTCTAAGTTTTTTTTTTTTTTGCTGTATCCTATTCATACTTATTAAGCATGTGTGAGGAGCTATGGTGATGTACCAGCTGACTGTAAAACAAGTCCTATAAGCTGAAGCTCATTGGTGAATTATGTGCATTTCAACCAGGATAATATATTATATTATAATAATATATAGATATAGCAGTAGCAAGATCGCTTTCCAACTCTACCAATACTCTACTATAGTATGTCCTAGGGACCAACTGTGCATCTGCGTTTTTCTGGTGCTGATGGCCATCATCAGTACCACCCATAGAGCTGGGGTGGAGAGCAGCAGCAATTTACCAGACATGCAATGGTTAAGCAAACTTTGTACTAAACCAGTGCCCCTACTCCTATTCCTACTCCATAGAAATCTGGATTGATCGCTTACACCAGTGGCTCTGCATGCTCACTTGGCCCCTGGGACTTAATAAGATGGTTTGCATGGCTCTGCATTCGGATACATCCGAAAATTCGTCCGAATAACGAATATTTCCGAAACGAATCGCACATGTCTAGTTGTTTTTTTTTTGTGTTTTTTGTCTCATTTTCATTTTATTTTTGGCTGAAGTTCTGCTTTAAAGCTCAATTCTATTTTGGGCAATAAAACTAAAGGTTGATCCTCAGCAGTTCTGTAAAATTTAGAAAGAGTCTCCATCTGCATACTCACTGATCCAGCAATGCAGTGCCACACCTCTTCTCAGTTGAATGATGCCCAACGTCATTTAACCCACTTCCTGTGAGCACATGGTGTCAAAGCTTTGCCCCCCAGCTCTGAACTCACAGGAAAATGGCACAATGTAATGAAATGGCCCCACTCTCTGCAGCATGTATCCATGGATCTATTGACAGTCGTGTTTGCATAATTTGTCTGAATTTCCCCCTTGTTTCTTTCAGTTAGATTGCTGGATCTGATTGGATACCTGTACCTCTACCCGTAGAACTAGCAGGAGCACCGTAGGATCACCGCTTTTATATCAATTTTGTCCTGAATATTTTACCAGTAGATGAATTTTCTGCAATGCTCACTCAACCATTAAAGTGGACCTAGCATCAGATGGATATATTTTTTCATGTTAAGTGCATGCATGCTAAGTAATGTGTAGGTGTAACACTTAGGTTTTTATTAACTCTCTCAGAGATCACAGTATTCATCACCACAATGCAATATATTCTGCTTTTCTTTGCTGAAAGACAGAGCTATCTTCCCTCTGAGATGTCAACCCTGTAAATCCTGGTGCCTGTACAGTTCTTGGCTTGTTCACAAATCAGCCCCTGCTGCAGCCTCTCACATTGTGACTTGCTGTAAAGTTACAAGGTTGTTCACAACAACAACAAAAAATGTTTCCAAACAAATGAAAACGAAAAACGTTTTCATTTGTTTTGTCAAAGGAAACAAATTTTTATGTTTCGGATTTGGAGGCAACGAGCCTCCGAATCCGAAACTGCACTAAAACCGATCTGACCACCGCTCGTTCAGCGCGAGACGTCACACGCTCTGCCTCCAAGATGGCGGGCATGCGCAGAATATGCTGGCAGCCAATATGGCCGCCGGCGTGTTCTGAAAACAAATTTTTGTATGCCCGAATATTGTTTTAGTATATTCGGGCATATATTAAATTCGTTATTTCGGATTCGGACGAACCGCCGAATCAACTGATCTTTGTTGATTTGCAGGTTTGTTTGAATGCACATGTCTACAAGGTTGCAGTCTGATCACTGGGGGAAAGGAGACTGAGGAAATGCTTCCTCCTGCCTGCAAAAGATTGATCATATCATCTCAGCTTAGGAAAAGTCGCGTGCTTAGAGTGCAAGGACTGATTTTTTTTTTAAATGTATCTCTAGCCCAAGTTTTTTTAATTCTAGTTTTGGATAGAGCTGGGAAAGGTGAGAACCCCTGCAAAATTCATTCCATTTGTCATACTTCTCAAAACCATACAGATATCCACCAACCTAACTGGTATACCTCATCTTTCCATGTTCTGTAGTAACTTGCCACTTATGATCCAAGTAGAAAATCACCAGCCCACAAATCTTCATCCACTGACGCCTCTATTGACATTCATTCAACTTGTCAAAAAAAAAAAGCAATATTTCAAGACCTTGCAGTGTATTTTTATCGGTCACTTTAGCCTGATGAAGGGACCCTGTGAGGTCTCAAAGATGGGCTTTTTTTTGACATTCTGAACGTCAATAAAGGCATCACTTAATGAAGATTTATTGGTGGGCTGATGAGATACTGTATTTTCTCTGTAGTTTACAAAACCAGACACTCTGCTCCATGTAACACCTCTTCACTGTGGGTACTGGTATGATTACAAGTTTGTCTGCACCAGCCAGTGCATCCGATAGAAAATAAAAAAATCATACCACGCACCAAAAGAACTCCATGCATTGAAGATGAAAGTCGCATCCAACCGCCAGAGTCTCTCCCGCTAATGTGTTTCACCCACAAATAGGGCTTAATCCTACGGTGTCATCTTCAATAGATTTATTCACAGAGGGGAGAATTTATCCAAACTGGAGCAGACAAAATCTGGAGCAGTTGCCCATGGCAACAAATCAGCTTCTCTCCTCAGTTTGTTCAGTTAAGATTTGAAAATGAGAGAAAGGTGCTGATTTGTTGCCGTGTACAGCTGCTCCAGTTTTGATAAATTACCTTCAGAGTACTTTTGAAGTGCGGTATGAATTTCTATTCTATTTATTCTAGTGACCAATGTCACCACTACGGAAAGAGAGGGGAAACCCAGAATTTTACAGCTGTCAAATTTCTACTTCCGGAAGTGAAGTCTTTCCGATAAGGACACCTGTTTTGGTGACATCTGTCGCTTCTCACTTTGGATTTCCTCTCACTTCCTGTTGTGTTTCTAGAAACAGGACATATAACAAACAAAAACCTGGCAGGGTTTTAATCAATACCTACTCTTATCTAATACCAAAAGCAAATGTTTTGGTTAGTAATAGATTTCATGATTAAAGTAAAAAAATGATACTGTCGGTGTATGTTGTGACATGTCAGTAAGTTATTAATGCACTTTACGTACATTTTGGTGTAATCGTATTGTATTGCACTCAAGAAAGTGGATTGGCAGTTTGAGCCATTATCAAGTCAGGGGCAGGTTTACCCTGCAATGGAGCTCTATATATATTTCTGCAATATTCTGTAAAGTAAAAATATGACAATTTCAACAAAACGTTGTTGTAATCATCACAAAAGTTGGAAACTATAAGTATCAACAGAATACTTGTTGATCATGTCAGAAATTCAGAGGTGTCCTTGTGCACACGTCCTGTGTTATCTCCAGGAGAGTATTTAGCCCTCCTTGCTGGTATCATTAGACTACTGAATGATCAGGATCTATGCTGTGTAGATGGGAGAATTTGTGGGTTTATGTAGTTTGGCAAAAGAAAACTGGGCAGGGCTGACACCACTCGGTCCACAAAAATGCGGTGTCCGTTGTCAGCCCACAACAGGAGAAGATCTGAGAGCATTTCTGGCAGATGAGCTGGTATTTTTCTGTACTTTCAGGATCTTTATTATCAGCTCCCTACAGGAAGTTAGAAGCTCACTGGATTCCTGGCAGATCAAGCGGCATTTTTCTGTACTTGCAGCATGGGTAATGTGCATGTATTGCAGAGGTTTACAAAATGTTTTTTATTTTCTTTGTACTATGCCCACACTTCAAATTAGTATTGAATTCTCAAACTTTTTTTCAAAAATGAATCCAGATCAAACAAATATACATTGCCCAGCAAAATATTTCTTTAAATTTTTTTGTCCTAGCAATTAGTCATCTTGTTTCTGAACGGTTGGCTCCAACTGCAATGTTTTGCAGGGACATGTCCGTAATTGTGCCACTTTATAGATTGCTGGTTCGGCCTCATCTAGAGTACGCGGTCCAGTATTGGGCACCAGTGAACAGGGGGGATGTCCTTGAACTGGAAAGAGTCCAGAGGAGGGCAACCAAACTCATAAAGGGGATGGAGGACCTGAGCTATGAGAACAGGCTACTAAATTTAAACATGTTCTCATTGGAAGTAAAGAGATTAAGGGGGGGCATGATTTTCATGTACAAAATGTTTACCGGGGATAGCAACATTAGCAGCAAACTTTTTACAATTAACTCCATGACAAGGGCGAGAGGCCACCACCTAAACTAGTGGAGAAAAAATTTCAGCACAAGTGGCGAAGGGGTTTCTTCTCAGTTAGATAAGTCAGGGTCTGGAACTCGCTGCCGCATGCTGTGATATCGGCTAAGAGTGTGGAATCATTCAATAGGCGATTGGACGATTTCCTCAGAGACCGTAATATACAGGGGTACAAGTACTCTTAAGATTGAGAACACACAGGGACCTTTTACATACTACACACCAACAGGACCATACGCACATACACAAATAGGTTGGACTTGATGGACATATGTCTTTATTCAACCTCAAATACTATGTAACTATTAGGGCTGTTACTGATTAAAATTTTTGTGTTCGATTAATAGAAATTTTTTTTAATCGATTAATTATAACGCACATACAGATCCAACTACATTGGCCTATACACATACAGCACAGCAATGAAGTAATAAAATGAACTAGGATCACAACAATTCAGCAGGTTATTATTCCGAGTTGAAAGATAACTAACCCGTTATCTTTTAACGGGTTAACCCTCGTTTTTTTGTACTAGTTCAATTGGGCCACGGATCGGACGTAACAAGCAATTATGTGTAAATCTAATTAGGGCAGACATAATCAGTCGGATCTCCAGGAAGGAACACAACCCCCTTTTTTCTGCAAACTTTTCTTGGAAGCCTTGAGCTTCTATTTTTTCCGTTCCCTGTGTGAGATCGACTGCAGCCCCTCCACTAAAATAATTGGTACTCAGCTTAGAAGTCACATCACATTTGATTCACGAATACCTCTATTATTATTTTATAGTCAATTACTAAATCTCTACATAGCCGTATAAACCACAGATATTAAAACTCCAATAAAGATGGCCTATACATTAGGAATAGACATTGATGAGGAAATCAAAGAAGCGTTCAAGCAGGGAAATCCACAAATGATAGAAACAGAGAGTGAAATAAAGGACAAGTTTAAAGAACATAAAAAATCTATTATAAAACATCTAAATAGAAAATGGGATGTCATGTCACTTGAATCATACCTACAGGCAAAAATGATTCCAAGAGGCCTGAGGGAAAAAGTCATACCTGCAGAACATCTTCAAAATGAACGATTTCTGACGAAATGGAAAGCACAATGCATAGATCATGGCCTGACATTAGTTAAACTAATTGTGGAGGAGGAAAAGTTACAAATGCGAGATCTTGAATTACAAATAAAAGAGAGCTCAGAGGGACTAGAGCCATTAAAAGATTTAGAAAGCTTTAAGAAACACAATGGGGTTGATTTACTAACCTTATAAACACACCACGAACGTGTATACACCTCTGCAGTGTGTTCCCTCCCAGCATGATCTATGGGTGGAATCTAAACACCTTTGTAATGTGTACACACCCAGCAGGTGTGTTGTGCAAAGCCCTGAAGGAATTCCAAGGTGATGTTGGGTAAATTAGCTCTATGTTGTGTTGCTTGCGTTGATGAATGCAAGGAATGTAAATGCATGAGCTAACCATTTTTGTCTAAACTGTGAAGCAGCATTATATATGCATCATGTGCATGATTTTTCCATATATGGCATTAGTGGAAATATGCTTTTAGAGACTTTTTGGTTGATAAATACGTTTTGCTGTGTGAAAATCACACACACCTGGTGTGTGTGTGTGTGTTTAGGTTAGTAAATCACCCCCAATGACTTACTACGCAAAGAAGTAGAAAAAGTCAAAAAAAATCTAAGACACACAAAACAATCCAAATTCCAAAGGGATTTGGGAGAGAGGGGATCCCTTCACACCCACACATAATAGGGGTAGAAATACGTCTAGACGAAGATATTCCAACAGTAGAGAAAGACGACCTAGAGACATCTCCACGAGTGGAAGCGAAGGTGAACCCCCAAAGTCAGTGAGTTTTTTATTAGAGGAGGAGGGCCCCCCATACAGATTAAAAGACCAAAGAAAAATAGAAGACCAAAGAAGAGAAAACATGTTCGGTCAAAACACTCAATCCCAGATAAAAACCAATATGAGGACAAGGAGTCCTCGGAATTGAATCCATGCCATCCTCCGGGGGACGATCAGACTAAAAATGTAATTAATCTTACCAATTTCCCATTAAATGAATATCATATAAGCCTCCTCAAAAAAGGCTTATCTTTCTCCCCGGTGGATGGCATGGATGAATTCACTATATACAAAGACTTAAATCTGTTCCTAAGGAAGGTATATTTGAAATACATACACCAACTTAGAAAAACACCTCAAACTGATAAGGACCCCCCACAGATAAAGGAACAAAAAGTATCAGATCTGGATGCACAGGCGCTAAGAGATCTAGAAGACCTTTTAGAGGAAAATACAATATCCCAAGACACCCGGAAACATTAACTAAAAGAATCACACCCCTAAAGAGAGGATCAAAAACAATGCCCAACTTCCTGAATAATAGACATCTGGCCTTATTCAGGGAGTTGATGCAGAGAGAACTCAAGCAAGTCGATTGGACAGTAAAAAGTACTGACAATCTGAGCAAATTAGAAAGAAAAGCCCTAAGAGAACTTAGAGAAACGCCTGGGATAATAATCAAAAGCAGTGACAAGGGAGGGAATGTTGTGCTCCTCCCTGAGGACATGTATACGAAGGAAACTAAAAAATTATTAAATGATAAAAACACGTACACTAAGTTGAGAGAATCCCCCTTCAATGTTTTGGTGAGTGAGTTCAATGATAAAATAAAACTAGCTCTAGAAGCAGGCTTATTGACACACAAGGAATTCTGTTTTCTAAAGATAAACAACTATAATATTCTAACATTTTATATTATACCAAAGATTCATAAAAATTACAATAACCCCCCGGGAAGACCCATAGTTTCTGCAGTAGGAGGGCCACTTGAAAATATGGGCAAATATCTAGATTCCCTTCTGAAAGAAATGGTGTTGCGTTTGCCCTCCTACACCAGAGACACCAAAGATGTACTAAATAAAATAAATGATCTAAAGATAGAGGAGGGTTCCCTATTGGTGGGTATTGATGTGGAATCACTTTACACGTCAATACCACACGAATGGGGGTTAAAAGCTATAGAACATTTCCTCGATGTGCACTTTCCATTGATGGCAACACAAAATGAATTTATTGTAGAACTCTTAACCTTTGCCCTACACAACAACAGTTTCCAATTCTCAGGAGCCTTCTTCAAACAGATTAGGGGCACATCGATGGGGGCTCCTTGGGCCCCATCCTATGCATGTCTCCACCTAGGCCTGTGGGAGGAAGATATATACAATCACCCCCTATACCTGGGCCACGCAAAAACAGTTGTTTTATTTACCTTTACTCTGTAATAGAGAAATGTAAATTCTATGTTGATACTGTCTAACGAAATTGATAGAAGGCTATATCAAAGGGGAGAGAACTGTTCCTTAAAATCCAAATTTCTACTCTCATTTTTTTTAAAAAGGGAAAAAGGGGCGTGACCCCACTATTTAAGCAACATCTCTCCCAACGTCTGATTATGTCCTGACGAAGCCCCGTACAATGGGAGGGGCGAAACGCGTCGACAACTAGACAGCAATCAAGCCTGCAGTCACATATCACAAGTGGACATACGATTCTGAAAACTTTACCTAAAAGATTTACCAACCTTGGTAAGAACCTGCAATTTGGGGCTGGAGGCTCTCACAGACGGACAGACTATATCCCGAACATCCAGGAGACTTCAAAGGAGACCCACGAGGTAGAAACACCGCTCGTGTCTGCTATCGGAGAGTGTGTAACAGCGGACATTGCACTGAGGAGGTGGCGAGTCGTACCTATATTGAAGTGGATATTTGATTTGCACTGGGAAATCCCCAAGCCGCCCGGACTCTGAGAAGACTACAGTATCGTGAGTGATAAAAATGTTACATATATCCGTTAAGGACATCAGCTATATAACACTCTGAGATAGATACTTCTAACATCTACACTCAAAACTAAATAAAAGAAGAAAGAAAAGGAATGAGTCAGGCGGTTGGTTTATTAATGATGACCCAGTGATAGTCTGTCCGTGAGAAAACTCCCTTCCCCTCAAAACAAAAGGACTTGATACACCCCACCACTCCAATTAGAGTAACACGTTGCAGACGAGCAGAAAGGAGTTAATAGCACACACGGTTAAATTTGAATCAGAGGTACCCATTACCTAATAACAGAGAATTTGAAATTTCAATAACAAACGGAAAACAAAAGATGAAATAACTTGGGAGTAAAAATAAGAATAATATCTCTACGAACAAAGAAGACATCCATACAGGAAATATTAAATAAATAAATAAGTAACATCTAAAAACACCTGAGATAATTCAGTCGAAAACAGAGAGAGGGGGTGTTGCGAACTAGAGATATACATAGAACTCTTCATTACATTTGAATAGGAAAATCAGAAGAACGTTTTCCTTTTTCGTTGTCTCCCTCCTCTCTCACCCTTCCAGTTTGGGATCCTTCTCCTTGATCAATACTACTCACGAAAGTGGACATACGTGTGTAAAGGATAAAAGAAAAGGAACCGAAGCTATAGCTACATCGGTTACTTTTTCCTCCCCCCCATGGTGGGGATACAAGGTTAATGTTAATGAGGATCGATCCACATATTAATCATGACTGTATGTGTTCTACAATGTTTTTAATGGTAGTCGGTGAATCTAATGTGCAATAGTGTGTGGTTTTTCAATAAAATTATATATTTTCTACAATTGGTTGACGTGTCCGGATCCTTAAGTTGCCCGCTACTAACCCGTTATCTTTTAACGGGTTAACCCTCGTTTTTTTGTACTGGTTCAATTGGGCCACGGATCGGACGTAACAAGCAATTATGTGTAAATCTAATTAGGGCAGACATAATCAGTCGGATCTCCAGGAAGGAACACAACCCCCTTTTTTCTATTATTCTGAGTTGCCCCACTCAAGCGGCGACCATATTGAGTGGGGCAACTCAGAATAATAACGTGCTGGATTACTGTGATCCTAGTTCATTTTAGTACTTTATTGCTGTGCTGTATGTGTATAGGGCAATGGCGCTTGTGCAGAAGAACTTTTTGGCCAATCTCGTAGTTCTAAGGAAACCGGAAGTCAGGCGGTCCCAGAACTCTAAGTTGGGACTATCGATAGAACACCGGCCCAAGTGGCTCCGTTGGCTAACGAAGGGAAGGGGGGAGGAGTCCGGTGACATCACCGGATCTCCGACGGGACTCCCGGAAGCCGGTGGAGAGGTGAGTGTTTTCATTATTGATCAAAATAATTTTAATCGATCAAAAATATTAACAATTAATCGGGTAATTAATCGTTCCTTTCCGAAGCCCTATTAACTATGTAACTTTTTCAGCTCGACTTCTCTGAACTTCCTGTCCAGTACAATATCGCAAGGGACAGCACTGTCTCCAACAGCTGTCCATTTACTAACATGGAGAAGGGCGGAGTGGCTCGCCTTGCTCTGGCTGTGTGCAAGGGAAAGGAACCACCCTAAAACAAGATATCAGGACCAGTGCTCAGGGGCTCTCCTGATTTTGCAGGAAACTAAAATTCTTAAACATCAAGAAGCAGCATCCATTGTAAGTGATTTTATCAGCATTTTAAAAACTTGACTTTAACATCACTTTAACCTATGGCTTTACAGTTATCCCCCAACACTTAGTGACACTAAACTCGAGTTAAATCTTAAAAATACATTCAAGTACCCCAGCTATTAACAGAAATGTATCTTATCTGTGTATCACTCGGCTGTAGATCCCCAAATCATCTCTGAATTGGTGCTGACACTGTCCTTCCTTCTGGAGGGGGGTTACTTTTGTTCCCCATGGTCCCTGTGTGTGTTGTAAAGTAGTCACCGCTCCATGCTTACTCCTGTGATGCTTACTAATTTGTATTGAGATTATAGTCCATCGCGGGAGTGAGTTTGGAGTGGTGGCTACTTTGCAACACACATGGGGAACCACATTCTAGAAGGAAGGATAGTGCCAGCACCAATTCAGAGATGATTTGAGGTTCTACATCCGAGTGATACACAAATAAGATACATTCTTGTTAATAGTTAAGGTACTTACATGCATTTTTATTTTTGCAAGTTGTCATTCATCTTTAAAGAAGAACTCCGGGATGCACATTATTTTATATAACTAGGTCCCTCTCAGTCAGAGGAAGCAAACTGCTGGAACCATTTATCATTAAAGAAAGCAGACTACATCTCCCATGAGCCATTGCAAAATATGGAGATGGGTGGAGATGGGAAGAGCTACAAAATGCTGTATGCTCCAGTGACTAGTTTTTTTTTTCCCCGACTGCACATACATATATAGGTGCTTCTGCATGACACATTTCTCTGCTTTGAAGTCATCCTACCTCCTCCTAACAGCATCTGGCTGTGTGGAATAGTGATGTCCAGTTCATGAAGGAATCTTTCTTTTGAATTTGATTATTTTCAGTGAAATGGATGAAATGATTCATCTGACTGAACTGATAACTGATACATATGAAAGAGTTCCGTTTTGAATCAATAGGACAGCAGCTCTTTGAATATGATCCTAGAGTGAGAAAGGTAAGCCCCTTCCTGCAACCAATCAGAGAGCTAACATTACACTGAGAATTACAACAGTTCTCAGTCAATAGTACACCAGTACACTGAACCATAGGGAGATAAGAGAGATGACACACAGAGTCTGGATGAGAGAATATCCTCATTTACATTGAGTCAGCTCCTGTGCTTCAGTTCACTTGGTTTTCAGCAGACCCAGCAAGTGAACTGATGAATCAATTAATGTAAAACTAGTGTGGAAGAGCAGTTTGACTTTACAGAGCTTTCCAGCACCTCCCAGTCTCAGGGAAGGAGGTGTGACAGCAGGGAGCTCTGCACTGAGAGTGGGCAGGGTCAGACCAGCAGTCTACGGCTTCCCTACTCTACCCACTGCCGTGCATGCTAGGATGTCATCACTTCCCTGCTGGTTGCAATAGAATGGGGAGGCTATTAGACCACAGGCTAGGCTGATAGACTGCACAGTGGCTAGTGGCCTAACATAAAGGAAATGAAGGCGGCAGAGGGCAGGAAGCACAGACTTGTACCATGGATTTCTGGAAGACCATACTGCTATGCAGAAAAGTAAGCACATATTCTTAATACTTCCAAAAGCTAGTTACAGTAGGCTGAAAATCTTTTTTTCCTACAGTTTTTATTTAAATCTGCTGCTTTCGATGAAATAATCCCTGGTGATCCTGCCATGAAGGTCCTTGTTCAGACACTTCCTGTTATAGGGTGACAATTGCCTCATATTGCACTCCTGCACCTGTGCTGACACATATATTTCGCAGGCATGGTCCACTGTTGTCACTATCACAAAGCTAATCCAAAGAAATGAGGTGCAGCTGACACTGGAGTAAGTGTATGTAGACAAAGTGGTTACAAGAGGATGAAGTAACACAGTATTTTACTGCAAAAATAGTCATGTATGATACACAGAGCATGATGCATAACGGAGGTATATACACTGACCAGCAATGTAACGCAGGTATATACACTGACCAGCAATTACCTTAAAATGATTGAGATGGCTGAATTAGCGTAGATGCAATATTTGCTGGATTACAGTAGCTTTGTTTAACTGTTTTCCTGCAATGCCTGTTGAAAATGAATATAAAACAAATCCCAACTTAAAATAGTTAATATTTAAAAAGGGTCCTTTCCAGAGACTTTAGCTGCAAAACTGTGTAAGGGAATATAAAGCAGCCCGGGGTCTCATTTAAAGTGAATTAAACTTTTGTAGAGCTGTAAAAAGGCATGAGAGAGCTATACAATATGTCTGTTAACCACAGAGGCCGATAGCCACACACACGGGGAGATACAAGAAGAAGAACAGCTGAAAAACCTTTCCTGACGCCAATCCATGGTAGCATACAATGGGTATGGCTCCGCCCCCCACCCAATCACAGGACCAGTTATACTATAAATTAAAGCCCGCCTCCCAAGGCCACCACATTTAGAAAGTAGCTCTCTGCGTGCACTAGGTCACATGCATTGTGCCTGATCAAGCAGATGGAGCTATCAGATTAGACTCTGGATTCGCTCTTCCGAAGGATGTTATCCTTACGGATAGAATTTAGTGATGTACCTCCAGAGTTATTCTGGAAGGCTGTACCCGGTATATGTTCCTGTCCCATTACAGGGTCTGTCCAGGAGTCTTGTCCAAGGTGAAGTTGTTTCTGAATGTGTTTACCAGTGGTACAAATAAATAAATATCTCAGAATTACCCTCCTTGGATGTGTGCTAGTTAGATCCCATTGTATGCTGCCATGGATTGGCGTCAGGAAAATGGAAAATTGTATACTTACCTATCGGTAATTTTCCTTTCCTGACGCCAATACATGGCAGCATACAGGACCCGCCCATGGCTTTCGCATTGAGTACTTGTTACGAGAATGGTGGCCTTGGGAGGCGGGCTTTAATTTATAGTATAACTGGTCCTGTGATTGGGTGGGGGGCGGAGCCATACCCATTGTATGCTGCCATGTATTGGCGTCAGGAAAGGAAAATTACCGATAGGTAAGTGTACAATTTTTGATGGACTGTACCACCTTCTACAATGGGGGGAGGTGCATAATTTGCATATCAATTAAACGCGGTATTTACGTATGAAAACGTTGCGGCTTATTCATATGTTTATAGCGCCACCCAATTATATGTAAATATCCCAGCCGAGCCTATTTTCGGTGGGGGGCCAATAGCCCCTATCTTAGTTTTTGTTGCCCCTGTCTGCCTGACATCTTGTGTCCGGGTTTCAGATTATATGAAACACAGACACAGCGTTCAAAACCCGGATTGTCCAGGTGGCAACCTTAAGCCTTTCCTCCTATTATCTAACCCTAAAGTTATATTAATCTTCTTAGTCCCAGAGCCCAACATAGTCCCCAAACAAATTCTTCCAACTAAACTCTTGTACTGTATACACTTCTTGTCCTACATGGAACTCTCTTAGCTCTGCACACAAAGATATTGGCCAAGTTTGTGATCACTGGGAGCTGCAGATTACTGTAAACTAGAGACTGCAGTATGTGAATAATTCAGATAGGTCAGCAGATTATGTGGTAGATCAGTCACCACATCTGGCGTTCACAATCACTGCCGGCCACAGATGCTACGTCTTTCCCAGTCTAACATTTTGCAAAAATAGAAAAACCAAAACAGATGAACCTTGACAATGCTTTTTTGAGTTATAGCCTTACGATCATCTGTAACACTACAAACTCATCTTCAAAATGCTCTATGATTTTAACTAATCGGTGACAACGTTACCAATTGTGAATTGGTATAGTATGTGAATTTATACTGTACAATAAATATACGGCACGTTTAAAAAAAAAAAAAAACTCATCGCCAAGATGTTTTATAACCGGTTCTTGATTCCGTGTGCTTTCAGAAAGAGCTTCAGTGCCTCTCTCTCGCAACATAACCTGACAGCTCTTACATGAGCCAGCATCACAAGGCCATGAGATGACTGCTTACAGAGTAATTTGGTTATTTGTGTTCCTCTCACTCTTATCACAATAGCGTTCACTGTGGTATGGGGTGCCGTATATGAGTCTCCATGGCAACGTCTCCCCCAGATACAGGGGGAGCTTTGGAATATAGTTGGTTTGTAGTCTCCATGGCAACAAAGCCTGTTCGGATGAATTTCTCCTTTTAAGGTCGGAAGACAGGAAAATTGCTCTGGGGAGGGGGGTAGGAGTAAGGTATACTCAGAGGAAAGGTAGTATGAAGACAGGGTGACAGTGAAGTGGGTGAAGAAAAGCCATAAATATAATCCGTTTTACATGTTGTATATTCAGATGGTTAAGTCCTGACAGTTTATACAGAATCTCTTACACAGTGCTGGTTGAGCATTTATTTTACACACACTTGCTGATGTGAAATGTGTTTATTTGTTGATTTAACAATACATTTCCATCACTCTGAGGGCATCCAAAAACAAACCTTTACACTCCCAACAGTCCACAGGAAAAGGTGTTTTTGGCATAGCCATCCCTCCAGTCTAACGTGCTCTTTTCCCCCTTCACCCGGGTGACATTGTTAGATCTTGGAAGCATTGTATCATACAAGACAAATGGCAATGGTTGTTGTTATCATCCGTCATTTCTCTTACAACTCTCCTAAGGTACAAATCTGAATGGCGCCACTTTGGTGTGACAGAACATCACCATCCTGTCTACTCCGTTGCCAAAACCATTCTATGTAAGCTTCATGAGTCATGTTCTGTGAGTTTGTGTTGTGTCTGGTGCAATTACTGAAATGTAGGCAGAATGCGAGAACAGAGCAATAAATAGGTATGAGCTGGTGGTTGCTTGAAAGGCATCTGGTTGAAGCCCATGAAATATGAAAAAGCCCAGCACTGGCCACATGATCTGTGTGCAGATCTACCATATTTCGGCCTAAATCGTGCCTTACGATGGCCAATTCCCAATGTCCATGACACAGTGATGGCCTAACTAAAAATAAATGGACCATGACAATAGCAATGGTGCTTGTAGGCACACAATGCTAATGGCACCTTGATGCTTCTCCGGACTACTTATCCATATCATATATCATGTTCTTACAAAATGTGTCACTGGGCCAAATACAGTATATGATGCTGTAGATTCACTTTAGTGACTTTTTATAGTATAAAGAGATACCTGCTGGTCCGGGGCTGGATAAATCCCAGGAACCACCCCAGCACCTGAATTCCATAACATTTTGTCCACCCCTAGTTGCTAGTTAATAATACAGTATATGTTAGACATATGATGTTTGGGCAAGCAAAACTGAATTACAAATGTAAGGCTACAAATTTCTCTGAGAAGCACCTTGGCTAAGTGGTTAACACTCTTCTGTTGTAGTGCTGGGTCCTTGGTTCGGTTTCCAATTGGCACATTGCACTGCACGTTTGTATGTGTAACCTGTGTTTTTTATCACACAGTCCAAAAACATTGGGGGTTAACTGGCATCTGAGTAGATTTGCCCTAATCTGAATTTCCTATACAACTACAGCTGGTCCCAAGCCCTAAGGCCTGGTTCACACCTAGGTGCACACGAAGATGTGCATTTGGAATGGCAGTTTCATAAACATGGTGGTCATGTAATGGGACACACAACATGAACATGCATAAAAACACGCATGAACATGTACAACATGCTTCTGCCCCGCGTTTCCATTGAAGTCTATGAGTGGGTGGGAACGAGCTTGAAACAGCCAAAAGAAGCTCATGTACTTTTTTCTGCATTTGGCGTTTTGCTGCTCAGATGTGAACAGGGGCCATTGAAAATCATAGGGTTTCTTGTGTTGGGTGCTTAAAAGCGCTTTTTTCTTCTGCTCAAAAACACCTAGGTGTGAACCAGGCCATACTTAGAAAGCAGGATCTTGGGTGCTGAGATAGCAGCCTGGCCTTAAAAACCAATAACCACTATAGAAACAGCCAAGTTGCTGCCTTCTGTAGCCAGCAACATATAGAGAACCAATAAATATTTGTTTGTAAAGGTCATATACTCATATGTAATTGTAGCATATACTGTACATGTTGGTCATCATCCGAGGGTCTTCACTTATGTCATGGCATTATTTGTTTTCATTTTTATAAACCCCAAAACAAAAAATAATATATTGCAGCTTTCTCTTTATTTTCACCTGGTGATCCGGCCAATACCACAATTCCCAAGAGTGGCTAAGCTCAGTCCTCCACTGTATCTATGGAGGAACAACGTAGCCACCCTTGAACAGCAGAATTGTGGAGAGGTAGTGTTGGATGGACTAGTAGACTTAGATGGAATTTACAAGAATGACTAAGAAATGAAAAGCTTACTCCAGCTTTTAAGGCAGTAACAGAAACAGTTTTTTGTTTCCTTTTGGGAGGTTTTTTAAGGTTATGTAAATGAATCAAGGCTGACCTTTGTAAAGCCGGGTATACACGTTTCTATTTTTTCTGTTTAACCCATGGGCTGAATGAAAAAAATAGAATAGATTCCTCCATCAACACTTACGAGCGTTGATGGACAAATCCCACGCTGTTTGCATTGTATTATGACAGCCTCCGCCCTCTGCTGTCAGAATACCCAGACGGAGCTAGCAGCTGATAGGCTTCAGGCTCCGTCTGGCCGAGAATTTCCAAACCGGCTCCTTCGATCAGCTGATTGAGGGATGCCGGGTAGAAGGGTGCTGACAGCCGCACCCACTGCGGATATCAGCCAGTTCATTAGGAACCGGATAAAATTTGTCACGTGTAAACCCTACTTAAGCACCCCTGTCAGTTTTAAATGGTGTGTCTCAACCCTCTAAGTTCCACTTTTGCTTGAGAGCTTTGTCTTTTAAAGGAAGTAGAAACATAACAGACTTACTGGACAGATCACCAGGTAATAAAACTATGTTATAGGGGACTCAGGAAAACAAAACCTGCTATGTTAATGCCATTGACTGATTACATCATATTTGTCATTTCTGATTTTTGCCCATATGTCCACTTGAAGCCCTCTGTGAGAAGTCTCCTTTAGGACACAAGTACTCTAAACTTGTATTCTTGTGGACATACCATTACGGTCCTGGTAAACATACAGTATATTCACCTTTGGGAATGCTATACATGATTTTTCCTTAGTGTTGTACCAGGTAGTGGTTTTCTTATGGTGTTGTTGTTATTTTGTTTTAGCACGGGGTTCATAGAAATATCAGTCTATGCCGCCCATGTTCTGTTAATATGGTTCCACATAGGATGGTCAGAAGTTCTCCGAGTTCTGTGGCAGACACGAGGTCATGTGGCCAGTCCGGCTTCCTTATGGCACATGGACAGCATAGTTCACAAGTCACAGGACAGAAAGGTCATGGCATGATTTTGACCTCTGCTTGAAGAAACCTTTATGTTTTCCCATAATTCCCTGCAAAAGTCGCCTCGCTCTTTTGGTCAGACTCTCTCTGCGAACTGGTGGTAGGAGGGTGGCTGGCTGGGGATTGTGTTGTCCCTCATCTTTTCGTAGACGGATCTGTCTGACAACCCCCTCAAGCAACTCCTGTGTATTATGGTGAAGGGCAGCAGATGTCTCTGTGTACTTACAGCTTAGCATGCCTGCCAGGGCGCGTCCCTCTGAAAGAAAAAAGAGAAATCCAGTGTACACAATGGCATCAAGGCAAACTGGGAATGTTACAGTATGAACTGTCATTCTAATGTCCATGGTGACAGATTAAATAAGAGCCTGCTTCATGTGGATATGTTTCTTTTTGTTTCCATAAGTAGGAGTAAAGTATTTGTTCATACAAGAACCTTATCGGGAGACTATACTCTTCTATTTTGATCTATTTTAGCCGTGGTCCAGCAGAGAGCACAGCAGCGTTCATTCCACTTTCTACAAAAGCTTTACATCTGGATATTGTGCAAGCACATTTATTATGTATATCAATGTCTAACACCTGTCTTCTCTTTGAGGAAAGAGAGGAGGATGTAAAAGAACATTTTAATACCAGGCTTGATTTTTACAATGCTGTCAAGAGAGGTGAAGGCTGCAGACGTTCTCATGGGCCTTTGTTGACGCCTGAACTGCTTTTCTTCTCAATACAAGTCACTGTAAATGCAAAAACACCTCAAGGAAACTCAGAAGCAACTCAAAGCAGCTCAGAGGCAATTTAAAGCAACACAAAGGTAAACTGCAGCTAATCAGAAAAAAGTCAAAACAACTCAGAAGCACATAAAGGTTTACTGCTTTTGAGTTGTTTGTAAGTTTGAGTTCCTTAGTCGAGCGCTTAGTTGCAAAGATAGATAAGAACTCCACCACTCAGGCTATGTCTTCCTCAACCACTCAGGCTCAGACTCATCAGTTAAATAACACAATTCAACTAAATGTGCCAAACAAACTTTTCAGATGATTTCCAAATTTAAAAAATGGTGCGGTCAGAACACTGCTGCCATTGTGTCACCTACTGCAACAATAGGCATTTGTATCATACCAGTAACCCTCAATATCATACAAGTTAGAGCAAAAGAGGAGAAAACCACTTATCCTGATCTGTAATGCAACTGTACATACTATTTTCACTGATATTATTCTAGTGACATCATTTGCACATGCCCAGTGGCTCTTACTTTCTCAGCATCCTGACCCAGCTGAGATGATCAGACTGCCCTGCCAAGATGACATACTCCTCTGTCTCTGGCATAGGCACTGACTATCACAATCTGTGCGGAAGTAAGGTAAGAGAAAATCAATGCCAGGAAGCAGCAAAGATGGCACTGGCTTGCACAGGGTAACTAAATAGGATAGATGCAGGTCATTAGAATGCAAGTATTAGCTGAAAGAAGTAAATGGGGTTCTAAGGTTTTCTTGGCAGGGGACTGCAGACTTTAATTCCGCTTTAGGTACAATTTACTGTTAAAGTGAAATAATAATTTATAAAGTTAAATTCAAGTCTACCAAATTTATAAACCCGTGTTTTATAGCATTTTAGCAGAGCATCCATGACATTCAGTTTACAGAGTATGCTGGGCTTGCATGACCTCCATGCTTGTTGGCAGCCTGTGTAAAATTGTCGGAGCTAGATGTCTTATCTCTGCTAGGATAAAGAAGAAGCCGTGTGCCCATATTCTAAGGTATTCAACAGTTCATGTTATTTGATCTCTCCTGCTGTAATAGTCTATCAAACAAAAAAAAACAACTAAAGAAAATAGCCTATGAAAAGCTGTACTGCAGCCCAGAGATCGCCACCTGGTGGCTGCAAGTGGTGAGTGCAGTATATGCCAGATTAATAAACTAAAGCACTATCTGCTTTTAATGTTTTTAGCACTGAAATGTAGGACATTATTTAAAGATTTGTACCCTTTCTGATTAAACATTTTTAAATGTTTCACCTAGGTTAGCTCTAGTTTACTTCTTTTACCTATAAGTCATTAAAAGTCTAACACTCTCTTGGCTAAACCCATTCTCTGCTGTAAAATTAAAGTGTATGTAAACCCTAACAATAAACTTCTCTTGTTTTCTCCATTTGGTCTGTTAAATACAAATACCATTGAGAGTGTACTGTAACATCTGTACGTGCAAAAAATAATTGTCGGTCCTGACAGAAATCTTCTAACAAGCTCTCTGCTTGTGCTGACTGCTGTCAGTTACTATGTTCCCTACTATCAAGGATCCTATAAGGATTACGGTGTGCTGGTGACGTTTCTGCAAGTATCTCTATTTGGCGGTGCCATACGCAGTCATTCCAAGCACCCTTCCCCGACCACGGGCTTTACCGGTAAGGAGTAAAACTAGCCTTCTCTTTCCTTTTCTTCCCCCGGTATCTGCTCCCTTCCTCTGTGTATGCCTAAGATCTTCTCCAACCGCTGAGCCGTGAATCTCCTGCATCAGCCCTGCTGAGCTCCGACCGATGGATGTGGCTGCATCTGGATGACAGATCCTAGAGCAGGACACGTGACCAGCACAAACATTCTCCTACTGATGACGGTACATTGTAACCACTAGGCACATTCCATCCGGTCGCAGACTTGTGTGCCAGGGGGATGCGGAAGATCGGGGATCGCCATTCGTATGAGGTTGGATGCAGGAGATATACATAGATCTTGGCTTTTTTGGTGTCCCCCTGGAAAGTGCCGCCCAAGGCCTTGTGGTAGATACGCCCCTAGCTGTGAAAGGTATCAGACAGTCATCCTATGTGTACCTTCCATGTAGTTTTTTAAGCGAATACAATGGTTCCATGGGTTCTATCTTCATAAGTAGGCTGGGTATGCACTACTATGTAATGTACACATTATGAGACAGGTGCCATTATCTGTACTGTTATTTTGTAAAACACCCTTATTGTACTCACATATTCTTTCCCATGCTAATGTGTATGTATGCTAAATCTTCTTGTCAATACCTTCCATGCTGACCTCTCTGGAGCGAGCTAGATCTCCCTTATTGCCAACAAGAATCACTGGAATATGGCGATGTGGACGAACAGAGCGCAGTTTCAGAAGAAGACCAGGCAGATGTTGAAAGCTACTTCTGTCTGTCACTGAAAAGATTAGAAGGAAGGCATCCCCCATTTGTAGGCAGCTTTCTTGCATCCAAGTATGTGGACCTGACTGAGAAGATAAAGACCGCTATAACTAAAAGAGAACATTGTGATGGGTTCACAAGCAGCACTATTTTTCTTTAACATGTAGATCTTTAACATTTTAAGGATTTCCATCAACACAATGTCATGTACCCAAAGTACTTGTAAAACACCTGAGAAGGGAATATTGGATCCTATCGAAATTCTTACCTGTTCCCAAATATCATATACAATTAATGCTGTCTTTTCTCCATCCACCATTAGATCTATCTCATATGTATCCTCTGGAAGTGACAAGAAGATATTTTTCACAATCATATCAGGTCAAGCACATACATTTAACCCACTCTCTAATATAATTTGCCAGAATTTACCTGGATGCTCAGCTTCATGAGGGAAAGAGTCTTTAAGGCCTCCAAATATCCCAGCAAGAGTTGTCTTTCCTACTCCAGTGTCACCAACCAACATAACTTTGTAGGATCCAGGCTCCGGATTACTGTCTGAGGACCTTATAGAGTCGGACGACCCTGAATGGACACTTGGCCAGTCAAGCTCATCGACAGCTTGCGCACGTCTCAGCTGGTGTTTGTAAGGCAGGGGCATACTACCACGACGGTGTGAGTCTACAGCAAGAGGAAGACTTCCCCGATGTTGCCGCAGACCCCCCAGCTTCTCTATTTTGTTTAGTGTCATGGCAGTGGCTGTAAAACAAATCATTAGTAGTATAGCACAATTAGTACACCTATGCTTTAAAAACCATGTAGCATGTCAAAACTGGTTCTTACTTTAAGTGAACCTAAGTGAACAAGTACAGTTATGGGACGCATAAAAAGGAAGTGGGCCTGAGTTCTGAACCACAGGAGTTGGTCAAGAGTTGTGTAATTGCATCTAAAATAGTGAACACTTTAAGACCTTTGTGGTCTATCAGGTGGGAGAAAATGTCTTAAAGCATAATTAATAACATTAAAGTAGATTATATATACTGCAATGGTCCCCATACACTGTTTCACAAGTCATGGTATATGGCATGAAGCTGGTTTTATTTTGATAAAGTCGTGAAGAAAAGTCCCTGAACACTAATTTGCTGCATTTACGCATGAATGCTATCAAGACATGATATGATATTCATCTTTTTCCTAATAATACAGATTCTTATTTGGGGAAACTACACAAAACAGCATTTTACATTATAGCTTCCCTTTTGCACAAATGGTTTACATAATAACTTATTACATTGTACAAATATGTCAATCTCAAGGATAATCTTTGGAAAAATTCAAGTATGGATTTAATTCATGTATTTGAAGAAATTCATGCGTGGATTTGATTTGCCCTGTTGTACAAAAAAACCCACAATTTTGGATACCTACTTTTACCAACAGAATTCAGTTGGAATGTGATATAGCCTGATCCAATGAGATTTCCAGAGAGCTCAGAAGAGTTGATGAAGCTGGAAAAGGTTACAAAAAAAGATTTCCTAAAATTTGGGCTTCAGTCAGTCTACAGTTGGGAAGATACTTAGCAAAACTGGCACTCTCATTAGAAGCAGGCATCCTGTAAAGATCAATACAAGAGTATCTTCAGACAGGTGACTAAGAACCCTAGGGTGACAGCTAAGGATCCATAGCACCTTGTGTTCTTAGAACGACTGTGTTATACCTCAAGGGATACACTGGACAATAATAAAGTTCATTTCTGGGCTTCCATAGTGAAACCCACTGAGCTACAACAAAACCTAGTGAAGCCCACTGAGCTACAAAAATACCTTGCTACCCATTTTCAGAAATGCTAAAGACCACCTGGATGTTTTGAAGCAACACTGGAACCATGTTGTGTTTTCAGATAAAACAATAAGTTTTCATGACAGTGTTCAGTATATGAGTCCCTATTTTTTATTTCACGTGCCTTATTTCTCTCCACACCAAGTTGCCCAGCGAGGTTTGGGACAAAGCATACACATCTGAGGTGTTAAACATTCTCAGCAGGTCACCACTGTAAGCTCCCTGAAAAGACATAGTTAGTCCCAGCCCCTGTCAATTTGGCTGGGCAGTTTGGCCTGCAAGAAAAATATAAATGAAATATGAAAATAAAAAGTAGATCCATATACAGAAAGTACACAGATAATACATACACATGTATTAACTGCATACAGATATACACATTTATTTCAAGATGCTGGTCCTTAAAATAAGACTTTAATTATGACTTACTTTAAAATGACACTTTATTTTGGCTGCCATTTATGCGCCAATCTAGTACTTGTTATATGTAGATGATGCCATGCTATTGAAAAAAACTAGGGATTCTTGAAAGTTTGCACTAAATCAGGGTACTTCAACTATTAAGCTAATACTTATGTTTAAATCACCCTTAGGGCTTTGCTCTTTTACTATACTATGTAAATACATTTGTAATCCAGCACGTTATTATTCTGAGTTGCCCCACTCAAGCGGCGGCCATATTGAGTGGGGCACGTGAGATTAATAACGTGCTGGATTAGCGTGATCCTAGTTCATTTGATTACTTCATTGCTGTGCTGTATGTGTAGAGGCCAATGTAGTTGGATCTGTATGTGCGTTATAATTAATCGAAATTAATTGATTAATCGATTAAAAAATTTTTTTATTAATCGAACACGAAAAATGTAATCATTACCAGCCCTACAAAATGTAAATATTGCAGAATATACAGCCTCATGCTACATAACTAAGCTCCATTTCATGCTTGATAAACTAAATTATTAATGTATCTTAAATAGAAAACTATCTTTAGATTGATTTTTACTCCAAAAGCATTTTATTGAAATAAATTTGATAAAAATAAAAAAAATCAGATTTAAATTTAAAAAAATCATTGATTTTTATCCACCCTGACTAAAATACATTTATTTAGTATATATAAGGTATCCCCGGAGGTATCCTTAGCCTTTCTGTTGTTATAGAACTACAAGTCTCATAATACATTGCAAGGCTCTGACAGCCACATGCATGACTCCCAAAAGCAGAGGCACAAAGAGATTTGTAGTTTCACCCTAGCTGGAGTGCCAAGGTTACCTACCCCTGCCCTATATTTTCACTTTCTAATCCTTGGCATATGTTCTTTTCTTTCACAGTAGCTCATGAGTGGGTGGTGAACTCTAATAAACGAGAATCTCAATAAGATATTTTATACAGAGATATCTTAAAATGCTGTTATCCTAAATTCTAGTTGTAGCTGTTCAAACCTTGTAAAGAAGAAATCCCCTGATAGTGCATACTGTATGTTACATTCGCTCTGCTAATACTGTTATACCGACTGACTATTCCTCACTATTACCGTAATACCATTGAATTATATAATCACACTTCTGCCTCCTTTTAATCCAGGATGATCTCTGATCAGTATCCAGGACAAACAGAGATTACATACTCCAATCCTATCAATTCAGTGGGCTCTCTAGGGGAAAGCATCGTTTGGTTTAAACAATACAATATTTTCTAATGAAACAATTGCACAATAACAGCTGTTTTTGATGCTGGTCATCTGAAATGTGTTACCAGACCTTCTTATCGGCGATACAAGTTAATGTCACAAAAAAAGGCTCCTATTTGATCTCAGTTCTTTTTAACATAATGCTGTTGACGCATATATACTTTTTGCTAAGACATTTTCTGCCCCCCAACCTTTTAGCAATTACATGGTTACATAGTTAATCAGGTTGAAAAAAAGATACAAGTCCATCGAGTTCAACCTATAGAGAGAAAAATAATAATAAAAGAAAAACCTCTATTAACAGAACGCTATGCCCAAAGTTACCCACAGCTGATCCAAAGGAAGGCATAAAACCCCTATAAAGCATTGTTCAATTTGCTCCAACAGGGGAAAAAAATTCTTCCCGATCCCCCAAGACAATCGACTATTCCCTGGATCAACAATCTGTGTCGGTATTACCCCAAAAATGTTAATATCCAGTAATATTCTGTGCATTTAGGAATACATCCAGATTTTTTTAAAACAGTTTTTTTTAAACAGTTCAGTTTTTTAAACTGAACTAGCTCCTGGGGGAGTCTATTCCACATTTTCACAGCTCTAACTGTGAAGAATCTTTTCCATATGGAAAGGTTAAACCTCTTTTCCTCCAGACGCAGTGCCCCTTTGTCCTTTGCAGTGACCTGAATAATTTGACACCAAGCTTACTGTATGGACCATTAATGTATTTATACATGGTGATCATGTCTCCCCTTAATCGCCTCTTCTCCAGAGAGAACATATTCAGTACAGTTAATCTCTCATCATAGCTGAGCTCCTCCATGCTTCTTATGAGTGTAGTTGCACTTCTTTGCGCTCTATTCAATTCCCCAACACCCTTTTGAGAACTGCTGCCCAAAACGGAACTGCATATTTTAGACTAATTCTTTAGATCCCTTTCACACAGGTTTTCCTGTCAGTATATCAAGCGGACCTGATCGAAAGCCCAATGTTAGTGTATGGACAGCTAGATCTAAATGGACGGGTGTTCGTTCACATCTGGTTGCCCCTGGATTCGGCCAGGTCCAGAAAAACAAATGGATCAGAGTTCCATTTCACCAGAGCTGATTGTTCGGGATTGGGGGTAATCTGATGTAAATGGACACAAGTCTGTTTACATCCAACTCCCTATAGGTCTAGTAACTTCAGTTGATGGAGAAAAAAACTGGACAGATACGGATGTCACAACGGTGACATCCGTTCTGATCAGCAGGGGACCCGTGCATAGATCCCCTCCTGATCGGACCGTGTGAAAGGAGTGTGAGATTTTAAATACTTATATTTAAATAATTCATATTCTGTAGATTGCCCATTAGTATAATCATGGACAATTCATGAGCCTAAATTAAGGGCTATATGTAAAATAATGTAGATTGTCCCTCCCACCCTAACTTCCAGTATAGAGGTCACAAGATATATGACAAGCAGGCATCAAACTTCCAGGGTGATCAGTGTCCATGAATGGTCTCTTTTTAATATCCAGTTATGCTTAGATTGGGCACCTGCTAAGGCAACGTGTTGTGTGCATGTGACAGCTCACATCTCTGCTGCAGCAGTAGTACTGTCAGCCCTGCCACTGAGCCATTTAGTCCAATTTGTTCCTTTCATCTCAGCCATGGAAGGAAGATGATATGCACTACTCCCTGTAATTGACTATATGGTGTCTAAAAGTTAGCAAGAGTTCGACCTTAGGCTCTGCATCATCCGCCATCTGGGTAATGGAATCAGAGGACCAGTTTCCTCTAAGGAATCGGCAAACTGCTGGCTAATTGATTCTTTGCCACAAGCATTGACTAAAATTATCCTTATCCAGGGAGCTCTCTGCATACCATAGCTGGGCTTATTGACATGCACATTTCCATCTCCTATGGCAAAACAATTGATGAGAGGCACAGTCTTTGAACAGATCATGCAATAATAAATGCCATCATTAACTTCTTCACTGCCGGAGCACATTATAGCCTATTAGGTAGCTTACTCCCTCTCCATCCCAGACATCCAACGATGACAGTAACAGGAATCCATTCCCAGCAGCAGGGAACGATCACTTCTAATCGGCATATATGTATTTATCTTTCTGCCAGTCTTTACAATAGTCTGTCTCTAATACCTGCTATTAGAGTTGTAAACTATTTCTATGTCACAGAAGCCAACAATGCTGATCAGCCATGATGCCTAGGGGGGAAAAATTGCTCCAATTTACGCTTTTGTCACATACATCTCCCTTCCCGGGGAATATACTGAATAATCACATCGCCTAGAACGACTGGCAGCCATTAACCCCTTCCTGGCACAAGCTGCATCTGGTAACTTTGAAGTCTATTCTGTACACTATTGGCACGCAGTGGTTTTCATTCATCCATAGTGATTGGCTTTGCATCGATGTACAACTATGTATGCATAGAATTTACATTATAGACTCAGTCTGGAGTGCTTGGAAAAATCAGATTAACTCACAGAGAGAGATTGAAGGGTTACACTGCAAGCCCTGTATATATCATCCAACTGGCACTGTCATTTGCTTCTTCATCCTGTGCCACCCCACCTACCTGTATTCCTCAGTGTGCTCCCCCTGGCTCTGGCACCTGTCTGTTACCTCTTCCCCGAAGCCCTGTCTTCTGCCTGGGTCTTCTCTGTGACAGATGCTCGCCTCCATCTGCTCTGTCCCTCCCCGTCCCTTTAAATATTCCCCCACTAGACACACACCATGGGCTGGGGAGACCCTCCCTCTCCTGATGAGCAGCCAGGGACGTCACTGGGATTCCCCTCCACAGATCACGTGATGCTCCCTGTTCCCCCGCACTCGCCTTGCGCTGGGTACCGATCCTGCCAGGCGTCCAGATGAGACTACTGGGGGTGCAGATGGTTGAAGGGGGCACATCTGCTCTGGCAGGAAGGTTGGCATTTGATTAACCTGAGCACTGCTGCCTGTAGCTCAACTATAGCCTGTGTTAGTTATTGCTACTTTTTCATCTAAGTGCTGAAACAGAAGTAATGTGCTTTATCGCCCAGCCTGCACCCCTGCTGCTCCAGATCCATGCTGAAATGTAATATTCACACATCAAATCTACACTCGTATATAATCAGCTACTAGAAATTATTTTATCAATGTGTGGGCTACCATTAGCATCATGTTTTTAAAACACGCACACTGGGCAAAAGTAGTTTAGGAATTTTTTCTGCAATTGCCACGTGGATGTACCCCATTGAAATCAATGCGGCCGCGTGGCAATCGCTGTCTGCAATTGTGCATGACCACACATTCCCGGAACGTGCATCTCGGATCGCTCAGGTCTGCACCGGGCTTGAGTGCTACAGATGCTGCGTACAGCCGTTCTGTACATATCAATGACAGGCTGTGGCTGTATGCTGGTAAATTCTGCTCCCTGCATGTACAGCTGTATGGGTTTAGATGTATGGCCCTGGATGTGGACATTCAGACTCGCCGCTGCTCTCCCGCACCGAAGGTAAGTGAAAAAAAAACATAGCGCAAACATCGTGCCATTTTGATAAGTACAAGTACTTGTCAAAATGCCACGTTTTTTCCGCCCTCACCCTGCAGCGCCGTAAGGCGGCCGCCTGACTTGCCTTGCGGTAGCGCCGGGCCTGCCTGTATGCAAGTCCACACTAAAAGTGCCCATACACTGCACGATTCTCGTACGAGAATCGCGTCTTCCGTCGAACCAGCATGCTAGAAAACCCGCCGGGAATCGTACGATTCTCGGCGAGTTAGTGGCCTGCTGGTTCAACAACTGCCGAACGGGCCGGTGTGCGCACGCGCACACTGCCTGTTTGCAGTCACCGTAAGCCCGCCCCTCATTACAGTAATCGTAAGCCCGCCCCTCAGGGGGGCGGGCTTGCGATGATCGTGAGTACGATCTGCCTGTCCAAGATGGGCAGATCGTATGTTTTTTTAAGTACTTTACAACCATCGCAAGACTAAGGTCTTGCGATGGTTGTAAAGTGTATGGCCACCTTAAGAGCAGCCTTTTCCAGTCTGTACATATCAATGACGGGCTGCGGCTGTATGCTGGTAAATTCTGCTCCGTGTATGTACAGCTCTGCAGGTTCAGATGTGTGCCCCGGGTGTGGACAGTCTTAATTCAGGGACCTACAGCCATACCTGTATACAAGTCCACACTCAGGGCAACCTTTACCAGTCTGTACATATCAATGACGGGTTGCAGCTGTTTGCTGGTAAATGCTGCTCCATTTGACCATTAAATGTATTATTTTAAATACAAGGAGTGTAAACACCTGAAATTGGCCTGGTATCAGCCACTTGCCATCCCCTGTACAGCAGAGATCAGACTAGTAGATGGAGAAGTAGAGTCAAAGAGTCAGTCAGTTGTACTGCGGTGCTCATAAGCTGACAAGGAACATGCTTATTGGAGGAGAGAGTAGAGTGAGATAGATGAGCTCATCAGTCTGCTGCTTTTCCATTCACTGTCCAGTCACAGAATAAGGCAGGGGTGGGTACTTCCAGCCCTCCAGCTGTGTTTTAACTACAAAGCCTAATATGCCTCTGCCTATGGAAGTCACACCTCTAAATGACAGTCTTGCAATTCCTCATGGGACTTGTAGTTCCAAAACAGCTGGAGGGTCAGAGTTGCCCACCCCCTTGCAGGAACAAAACCTGCAAGTGTAACTCAGTAACAGACAACTTTCCACCTAAAAAATGTGAGATCTTTGAGGCTTACATACCATCGTAAGGAGCTTTAATTTAAAAAAGAAGTAATATTTATTTTTAACTGAGTCCGCTGAGATATGAAAATTACACCCACATAACTAAAATAAAGATCCTGGCATTCCTGCCACAATAATCCACAGCTTCCTGCAGCAGCAATGCCAGATCACGCCGTGTAAATGAGGCCTTAGAATGCAAAATGAAGGGTTCATCAGCAAAGCCTGTCAAAATGTCTGCTACTGAAAACTGACTTTATTTCAACAGGTGTACGGCAGGGTTGCTAATGACAATCCCTGATAGAGAGAATGCCAATAGATGCTGCATTTACATATCGACATAAGAAATACAGGAACAATGCAACCATAAGAAGGTAAAATCCCAGCAAAAACTACATTTAGCCAAAAGTTATAGGAAGTAAAAACATGTATTATACAACGCTATTTTTAAGCAAAGGATATAAAGTCATTAAAAAAGGTAAGAACAATTAGAGAGGTAATCATAATCACCATAACAACCATCAGCAATTATTTTTTCTTTGACTACTATTACAAACAAATGATAACATTAGGTTACTATGGGTTAGGATAACCAAAAAGATGCGCTTTTCACAAATAATGTGACCAAGTGACTGCCCAGGGTTGACAACCATTTCTGATTGTTTTTGGACACAACTGTGGAGACCTTATACAATGACACATGTTAGCTGTACTTTGAGACTATTGTGCATGAAATATATATATATACATACACATACACACACACACCCCCCCAATCAGCCATAACATTATAACCAACTGTTTAATATTGAGCAGGTCCCCTATTTGCTGCCAAAACAGCTCTGACCCGTTGAGGGCTGGACTCTACTAGACCTCTAAATGTATGCTGTGGTATCAGGCACCAAACCATCAGTAGCAGATCCTTTAAAGTCTTATAAAATGCGAGGGGAGCCTAACTGGATCGGACTTGTTTTCCAGAACATCCCACAGATGCTCAATTGGATTGAGATCTGGAGAATTTGGAAGCCAGGTCAACACGCTGAATCCATTGTTGTGTTCCTCAAACCATTCTTGAACTATTTTTGCAGTGTGGCAGGGCACACAATCCTCCTGAAATAGGCCACTGCCATCAGGGAATACTGTTTCCATGAAGGGGTGTACTTGGTCAACAACAATGGTTAGGTAGGTGGTAGGCGTCAAAGTAACATCCACATGAATGGCATCATACTGCCTCCGCTGGCTTGCCTTTTTCCCGTAGTGTATCCTAGTGCCATCTCTTCCCCAGACAAGTGACGCACACTAGTTCTAGTGGTCTAGTTCTGATGCTCACATGCCCATTGTAGGCGCTTTTGGTGGTGGACACAGGTCAGCATAGGTAATCTGATCGGTCTGCAGCTGTGCAGCCCCATACATAAACTGTGATGCACTGTATGTTTCAACATCTTTCTGATGGAACCAGCAATAACTTTTTCAGCAATTTAAGCTACAGTAGCTCTTATACTGGATTGGACTACACAGGCCACCCTTTACTCCCCATGCAGTAGGACCAATACAAATGAATGGAGTTACGCAGACCACCACAAGTGCACCCTGCAGCACCTCTGCGATGTCACATCACAGAGGTGTGAACAAGAACTTAAAGTGACACTAAACTCAGGAATTAAATATTATAAATACATTCAAGTACCATAACTTTTATTAAAAATGTATCTTATTTGTGTATCACTCGGGCATAGATCCTCAAACCATCTCTGAATTGGTGCTGACACTGTCCTTCCTTCTGGAGGGGGGTTACTTTTGTTCCCCATGGTCCCTGTGTGTGTTGTAAAGTAGCCACCACTCCAAGCTCATTCCTGTGATTGACTACAATCTCAATACAAACTAGTAAACTAAACATGAGATTGTAGTCCATCACAGGAGTCAGCTTGGAGTGGTGGCTGCTTTACAACACACACAGGGACCATGGGGAACAAAAGTTTCCACCCTCCAGAAGGAAGGACAGTGTCGGCACCAATTCAGAGATGATTTGAGGATCTACAGCCGAGTGATACACAAATAAGATAATTTTGTGTTACTAGTTAAGGTACTTAAATGCATTTTTAGGGTTTAACTCTTGAGTTTAGTGTCTTACTAAATTACAAGTCAGGCACCTCAACATGCCCTTTATTAACACGAAAAGCCACTATATGCCCAACTTTAATTTAGTTTTGCATGCCCTGCCAGCTGTGAATTAATCAGAAGAGGGATACAGCCCTCCCTCTCTCTAGAGATGACCCCTGGATTTTCAGTCTGTAGTAGTAAAAAAGTGAACTGGCAGTGCTGAGCTTTTAAAGGCTTTTAACCAGTTGACATCCGCGGTGTTAAACCCCCTTCCCATCCAGGCCATTTTTCAGTAATCAGTAAAAAAAAAACAGCTTAAACAGCGGTTTAGACTAACCTCATTATCGCTGCGACCTCCCGCGGCGAGAGTCCGGGACTGTTTGTGTGGCCGAAAAGGATCTTGGGGCGGGCGCATGCAGTTCGGATTCTCGGCCGGGAGACAAGCAGAGACGCAAGGTAAGTCTATGGACGCGTACACCCGCATGCAGACATCGCTGGATCAGAAGTGCCAGCAAGGACAGAGGAGTCAGCGCTGGATCGGAGACCCGCCACACCGCTGGAGGGACAGATGAAAACATGGGGAAAGAAGAGGAAGATCGGATTAAGAGACATAATTTAAGGTAAGTGCTAACATTAACATGGGGGGGGGAGGGATTTTTTTTTATCCTTTAATGTCACTTTAACATTATTAGCTAGCCTATTATGGCATGAGGCAGTTTTTAGTACAAGGAGGGGATGGAACATGGTGCCAGCTTGGACAGAAGTGAAGGCACTAAGTACAGCTGATGTCAGGTTCCATGATCTCCACAGGGAGGTAGAATCTTTTTGAAGACTAAAATTTGTGGACCTAACAAGGTTATCTTAGACAACTTTCAGGCAATTGCAGGATCATGTATATTTGCATAAAGTATATTTTAAACTGAAAAAAAGTAATTGAAAGTAACTTTCTAATTTTGCATGAAGAATAAGGGATTGGAAAGATGATGAGACTATTGAAATGGCAAACATAAATGCTTTTATTAAACCAAATATATGCAATATTGTCACAGTCCCACTGTCATTAGTGTGCAGTGATTTCAGCAATGTGTGAAAAAAAACATTTTACAGCGATCATCAAATACGCGCTAACATTGGATAATTAGACTTTGGAGTCTCACAGGTGCTTAAGTACCTCACGCTGATTTACTTAAAGGACTGTCTCCTGCCACTAATTAGGAACAAGAAATAATTAGACGATTAGCAAAAACAAAAATAACACGCTGTAATAGGCATGAAATGACAGGCAAACTGGGGAGAAGAAATAGAGAAGGACAGACATGGAAATAGGGAAGAGATTAATGGAGAAGGCAGTGTAGACCTGCTGTCTACCTTACAATCTTGGCCAAAACTGACTTCAATCTAACAAAAAACATCTGAGAGTAAGTATGACTTTATTACCCAGTTTTGTGGATTCCATGATTTATCCATGAGAGCCCTTACTTCTATTCCAGGGGTAGGCAACATCGGTACTCCAGGTGCTGTGGAACTACAAGCCCCATGAGGCATTGCAATGATAGCTTCAGACGTGACTCCCACAGGCAGATGCATGATGAAATCTGTAGTTCCAGCGCAGTATTTACCCACATTGTAGCTTCACAGATTGTTTTCTACTGGAGCCACAACACTCTTCTTTCAGGGAGCTGAGACTGCCCTTGTGCAGTCATTATTACAGCAGGCCTAACCAAACCAAAGAACTAAAATGTAATATATCATAACTTACAAGTCTTTAGATGTGGTGGCTGCATTAGTTTCCATTTTTCAGGCTAATAACATTTTAAGCAAGTTGATCTTACCCAAAATACAATGAGGGGAATTTATCATAACTGGAGCAGACAATATCTGGAGCAGCTGTGCATGGCAACCAATAACCTTCTCTCTTTTATTTTCAAATCTTACTTGAGCAAACTGAAGAGATTTGCCATTCACAACCTTTGGTTGATTGGTTGCCATTCACAACCTTTCCAGATTTTTTCTGCTCCAGTTTTGATCCCCTCGAATGACCTTGTGCAATGAACTGGAAGCAAAAATGATACTTTTATTGTTTAAACTACTAATTTCCCGATCCCAAATTTATTGGAGAACAAAGACAAACATGGTTGTAGAATAGGCTGGGTGGCAACCGTGGCTTTCTCCACAGATACAATGGAGGAATGAGCGTAGAACCAAGGGACAAAATGTTTGCTGTTTTCAGGATCACCAGATACAAAGAAAGGATGAAAAGCCTGAAAAAAAAAGAGAAAAGAAATGCAGCCACTACTTCTAAGGACTGGTAAACTACAATATGTAATATTTTTTTAGGGGGGGTTTAGATACACTTCAGCTCCAAAAGCAGACCTTTACTCATATCTTTAAAATAACAACAAACACAACTTTAGAAATGTTTAGTAATGACAATCTACAAAACACATACATCTAGATAATTCCCGGCTTTGTATTCTTTGCATCCCTTCTTTCTCTTTTCTTCCCCAGTCTTCTGACAGTGGCCATGTTTACTAAAGGCAGATTACTAGATCTCCTATTACTTCCTGGATTTATGGCACATGTGACTATGACATGTGACCATGCACATCATCTCAGGGGAGGAAAATGCCTTTCTCTGAGATCTCGAGATTTCCCAGCAATGCTCTGCTGATGACAAGGTAATCCCAGTGTGCATTGTGTTGGCAACCTGAAGTCATTTTGCCCTTTCAAAGCAGGAAGTGAATTCTCTGCAAGTGTAAGCATTGAACAATCACAGCATTTTACACCTGACATGTCTGTGTTATTATTAATCATCATACATAGAAGGATGCATTGGTAGAATCCAATTTTTGAGTGTAAAGATCCGCTTTAAAAGGACTTAGGCCATAATAACCCCCTGCTCTGCCAAACTGGAAAAGAAAAGGCGTACTTATGTAGCACTGGATTTAGGTGGGGTCTGGCTTCAAGCCGCAGCTATGTTAGACTGGGAAAAGAAAAAAAAAAAGATAATTGCCCTATTTTGAAAGTCCTTGTGAATTTGATAGTGGATAGAAATTGAATAGTAAACCTCATAGATCAATTGAAAACAGGAATACATTTTCTTTATTTTTATCAGATTTGACTCCATCTTGAATGTCTTGTTTACCAGGAATATTTTGCTCTACCTCAGATTTGTTTGTGTGCAAGTCTAACAGAAAAAGGTAGGGGAGAAGCGCTGCAAACCAAGTGGGAGAGCAGGGCGATTTTATAGGAAGTGAGGGCTGGGAAAATAAGGGCAAGTTGTGATTCCCGACCTTCAGTGGTGGATCCAATTTCTCCAGAATGACCCAGAAAACATAAATGTGTGATATGGAGATGAGTAAAATTGTGTGAAAAATAACTCAAAACAAATGTAGTAACTTACCCTTAGGTAAGGAGTGTTGCAATATCATCGGCGAGGAGTAGAGGTGGGTGGTTTCGGTGTTCCAAATGATCTTTGCTGTGGCCCGTTGTTTGGTGGGATGTCTGTCGTCTGTGGTCCTGTTGATTGAAGATAGCGAGGAGGCCGAGGTGGTGGCGGTGTGTTCTTTACTTGCCTTGCGTTGTTTAGTGGGATGTCTGTCGTCTGTTGTCCTGTTGATTGAAGAAAGCGAGGAAGCCGAGTTGGTGGTGGTGTTTTTTACTTGCCTTGCGTTTTTGGTGGGATGTCTGTCGTCTGTGTGCAAGTACCTGCTATAAAATGTTTTTGGAAAGATGGCGAGACCTTTTTAAGGGCTTGTTCACATCAGTTGCGGTGTGTTCTAGAGCGGTAGCTGCTGGAACACACCACAATCACTCACAAAACGTCCTCCTTCGTTCAGTTCGGTGCATTGAAGTCAATGGCACCGCAGCCACCCCCCCCCCCCCGACCGCAGTGCGATCGGACTAGTGGCAAAACATTGCCTGCGTTCCATTCCACTGCAAATGCAAAAATTAGAGTATGCAGCATTTTCTGCATTTGCAGTGGAACTGAACACAGGCAATGTATTGCCATGCAAACAAAAGAAAACTCCGGGCGCCTGACCTGAACGGAAAACATTTAAAGTCCTGCCTCGAGCCGAGGAACACTTCCTGATCTTCGGACATTGCCAATTCGACTAAAAGCAGGTGACCAAAATGTTTTGCCATGCGTCCGATCGCACTGTGAGCGGGGGGCGCGGCTGGGGTGCAATTGACTTCCACGCACCGCCACGGCCCCTCCCGCCCCCAGAACGAAGGGGGAAGTTTTGTGAGCGATTGCGCTGCGTTCCAGCAGCTCCCGCTCTGGAACGCACCGCAGTTGGTGTGAACAAGCCCTAAATGAACACTTAGATTCCAAAGCCTTAGATATGGTCAACGATTGTCCTGGAGTAATCTTGAATGTTGGGCTATATCCTTATTCCACCGGGGTATGTAAATTCCAGTGTCTTACTGGATCCATGCGAGGGAACAACCTTACTAGCTCACCTGCTGCTGTGCATCTAGTGACATTCTTGCAAACATTTCTCTGTTCTTTTAGCAGTATTTGGACTAATGTGGAAAGTGGAAACTATTGGCTCCACTTTCCTTTTGAGCCGACATTGTTTTACCCTTCAAACTTTTCTCCTCTGCTTTGGTTTTCTTGGGGCACCAAAAAGAAAAATCTGGTTTTAAAAGACAGGCTGTAATTGGAAGAAAACTGGATTATTCTTGGCACATGATTGGTTCATTAGGTGTACAAAGCTTCATCTTATTTCCTAAGCTCAGTGTTTATTTATTTTTCTAATTGAACAATCTCAACATCTTTATGAAATGAGCTTTATTGTCTGGGTCTAGGTCCCTATGTCCAGATAATAACCAAAAGGTTCTTCGAGTAGTACCGACTGCACGTCGTTTCCAGCATTGTAAAAGCTTTATTGTACTGAACAGATACAAAATGGAGCACCACCTGGAACCCCCCTTCTGACATATTTCATCGACAAATAGGTGTAATGGGTCTCTACGGGTGAAACCTCTAAAGCTGGCCCTACACCTATAGATTATCTGCAGATTTTCTATGGTCAGATGGAAAAAGTGTAACAGATTCCTCCATCTACGCTAAGCTGTGTGGATGGAGGAATCTCCCGCTGGGCCAAGCTTCAGTATCTTCCTAGTCGGCCCCACTGGCTCTCAAAACACCTGAACAATGCCTGCATACAGATTGTTGAGGTACTTTGACAGCCAGCGGGGCAGACTAGCAAAATACTGAAGCTTGGCCCAGTGGAAGATTCCTTCATACACACAGTTTAGCGTATTGTGGGCTGTGCTAAGCTGGAGTGCCTTGCGGTCCAATTCAAAATCAATGGCACTGCAGTAAAGCGCATGTTTCACCCCACATTATCACAATGCATTGGTTTGAGTTAGCTCTTAATGTACTTGTGTGCTACTGTAAAAATAATTTATAGCATTTTTTT
Source organism: Nanorana parkeri (assembly GCF_000935625.1). Classification (NCBI taxonomy): domain Eukaryota; kingdom Metazoa; phylum Chordata; class Amphibia; order Anura; family Dicroglossidae; genus Nanorana; species Nanorana parkeri. Next base: position 945,962 of record NW_017306493.1, read on the forward strand.
TTTTTACATACAATTAACGTACTGTAAGTACCCGGATCTGTCTTGATATCAGCCCTTGTAAAGCGGAACTCAAATATGGGAGAGGACAGAGCAGTAGCCAGCCTGCACATGTACTCACATCGGCAGAGAGCACAGTTAATGATGTATCAGTGTGTTGCTGTTTCGTTGTTCTGTCAATAGGCTGCAGGTGGGGAGATGACACCACTATATTCCTTAACTCTGACCGTCATGTGTGGCAGGAGGTGTATAAATCAAAGTGGCAAGGCAGGATTATAAATGTGTATTACAGCTTTAACTTTGGACACAATTTTGTACAGGCTGATATAGAACATATGAAGAAGAGCTCACAAAGTGTTTTAGCACTATAAAGATTTATTCATTTTTTTTACATAATCACAGAAAATAAATAAATTTAGATAGCCCTGCATACAATCCCACACCAATCATGAATGCATTCTTTGCCAGCCAGAACATCAGTTTTAAAAGTGGTTTGCATGTTGGCTATACGAGAACACAGCAATGCATATCTGCAGTTCCTGTGTGAAAGATCCATTCGCAGAAAGGAAGCTGTATTGATTTGGTGCGAATCACGTTGAGTCTGGTCCACGGAAGAAAAGGAATACTTCACTTATTTGTAGAAAAATATATGTTTAATCTGTTTCCACGTAAAGAACCTTGAGAAGACCTGCTCAAAATATCTCCTTTTTGGAGCGATAAGGTGTGGAAATTAAAACAGAAATTTCAACAATTTGATTGTCGGCAGACTGTGTTCCTGGAAAATGAAAGCAGTAGCGTGTGAAGGATTTCACCAGAAAAAGGATACAGGATACTAAACTGACACTGGGGACAAAAGTTGATTTGCATATTTCAGGATCTACTCAGGTTTGTCACATATTTACTTTCAATGTGTTGCACACTGTCAGGGTATTTCTATATAAAATTACAAAAACTGATGAACTATGACTTGTGCAGAAAACTAAATCAAACTTTTCTGTACACTGTAAAACAAGGGTCCAGAAGGATGTGCTGGACAGGTAAATTAATCAACCAAAATAGCCTATTGTGTACAAAACTAAGCAATGAACAAACAATTCCCTTGAGGAACCAGCTATTGTACTAACCAACTAAATTCAAAGAGATAAACATTGCAAATGAAGTCTAAGATTTGAGTAACCATGGAATCACAATTGACAATGCTGAAAGACCTCTAAGACTTCAAGGTCAGTAAACAAAAGAAATGAAACAAGAAAGACCCGGATTAAGGATATCTTTGCCCCATATGAAAAACCAACCAAGAAACATAAAAACTCCAAGACAGCTAATTCGCCCGATTGTTTCAAGATTGATATCACCCATGATTATTGTCTAAGGTTGAGTAAGTTATCAAACACATCCAAGGCTTACTCAACTGAGTGCAGACGATATGAGTGAATCATACCAATCAACTCCCATTTCTGAACCGATCAATTGGAAGAAAGTAAATAGTGGTTGGGGAGTCGCCAATATGAACAATGCTCTCAAACCATATAAAATACCATGAGAGACTTCCAGAAAAGGACGGAGAGGGAAGGAAGAGTCTGGAGAAAACTTCCTGGATATAAAAAAAGGACTGTCACTGATTGACCAATCGCTAAAGACTTAACTGCCTAAAACAAGCCATCATCTCATCCAATAAGACTCTGAACATTTTCTTTTGAAGGATTGGTGAGATATTGATCATATATGAAGAATTAACTTTCTTTATTCCAAAATTATAGCGATTACATTATTAGTTTGTTTTACAATTCTAATTAACAGTGTGCAGGGTGAATTCTTGTGATCATTTTTAATATCTTTCTCTATTTTATTCCTGAGATTGTATTGAGTATGGTTAAATTGGGTACAGATTTGTATGTAACTCGTTGTCATTGTAGGTATACTAGCCTGATTTGCTTGCCGTCCCTATTATACTAGTAAACCTATTATCTTCAGAAATCGTTAGGATCACCAGGGAATATTTACTTTGAGAGACGTTTCTTTCTTTCCTATGGCCACGGAGAATAAGAAACAATCTTAAAAGGTGTCTAGTTATTTTATTTTTTTTCTGATAATTTATTTACATTTATTTCATTGATTGTGTGTTTGACCTGTAATCACCAGTAATTTATGTTTTGTACAGAAATATATGATTATACTCGTATATTAATACATTATTTTGATTTATTAGTGTAATTGGGAGATATTTATATATTGTGGTAAGAAATCACCATAAGCTCAAAGAACTCAGGGAAGTGGTTTGGGGTGTATTATCAAGTGTCTGAACTGAATTCATACTGTTGTTACGTTATTTATTATTTGCCGTAATCGGCTGGAGGCACTGTCTATTAAATCTAAGTATAATTCAGACACCACCCTATTATTAATATTTTACCAAGATTTGATACCACTCAATCACAACAACACATCTTTACTGGTTTCAACATCCATCCATAATTGTATAGATCTGGGGGATTTTTTAAGGCAAAGACAGTGTAAAACAGATGTCTATCCAGTACAGATGTTAACTTAATCATCAGCAGATTTACAACAATACTAAATAACAGGAACCTGTGAAGATAGCGCAATAGGCCTTTTGCTGCAAACTTTTTTCCAATGTTAAGGCTGTATTCACAACTATTCATATCCGCGTCACTACGCTTTTCTTCAAGTGTGTTGACCTACATTTTACAGGCCTTGTAGGTTTTTAGAAAATTTGTTGGGAGAGTCGGATTTGTTTCCTGCAGATACATCATTGTTGTGGACTTTTGAGGGATGTGCTTCCTAGATTTCTGCGATGGCTCAGGAATATGTCCCCACTGCTTGTCAGCCAAGGTTTCCCAAGTTCCGCCACTGGAGAACTGACAAAGCACCCACAATACGCGAATGGTTTGTTCAGGTAGGCCACGTATATGAAATGGAAGAGCTCTACCATTCCACCGCGAGATACCAGGGTTGCACCCACCGAAAGGTCGTGACCACAGGAACAGTTCCTCACCAACTACACATGACACAAAGACCTACTACATTTCGGTTCCTCGAAAACACCCTGAAAACTACTCAGCAGATCAGGACAACCGATAATGGACAGCAACGGAACGTGACGATACTATGGCAGACACTTCTCTCCCCTATACCCCGCTGTGTTCCCCACTCAAATCGACCCTTAAAGTGATTCATACCTCAAATGTATGTTAGGTAAAGGTTTGCATTTGCACCCGCTTTGGGGTTGATGACGTGTATATGTATCTTCTGTTGAATCCTTGTAAAAACTCAATAAAACTTATTTGAAACAAAAAAGGTTTCCCAAGTTCTACTGTGTCCCTGTAAAAGCCATGGGAGGGGAGGTATGTGGGGGTTACGAACCTCCCTGATGAGTGTCTTACTGTAGCAGAAAGGCTGCAGCCTTCGTGCTTGATATGTGGTTGACCACCTGGCTGGTATCCGGGGGAAGAGCGCGTTACCGCGGAATAGCAAGTTGCCTTGTGCTTACCCACAACGCATTAAAATGCACAATACATGTGTTTTCATGTGCTTCTGTACACTTGTATTGCACTGAAAGTGAATACAAAGGCATTACAAAACTGACATGTCTCATTTTCACAAATGCACAGATGTGAACAGGCCAATTGGTTTAAATGTGTTTTAATTACATATTCATTCGATTGCGCTCTGACACACGTGTTAAAGCGTGAAGGTGTGAACTGGGCCTAAAGGTGGAGGCTCCAGGGCTCTCACCCTGAAATTTGCTTCATCAGCTACTGGGTCACTCACCTAGAATAAATACGTAGGACAGATGATTGGACCTTTCACACTTCACTGGTGGCATGCTTGTTCCAGGTCAGTGATTTACTAGATGAAGAAAGAATTAGGGCGAGAGCCTCAGAGCTTCCAACTTTAAAAACAAGCAATGACAGCTCTCTTTTTAATGCCCAAACAGGTTCACTTTCATGTTCACCCCTTATGCCAGTTTTCATGCATATCTGCCGTGCATTACGATATCAGTCACCGTTTGTGCACCTGTTTTATACTTCAATCTGACTTACAGGACCTGCAAGCTTTACACCAGTGCAATTTAAAGTAATATTAAACTCTCAAACTTGTTTTCAATAATGAACCCAGATCAGACAAATATACATTGCCCAGCAAAGCATTGCTTTACAATCATCATGTTTATGAACAGCTGCTTCCAACTCTCCTAGCTCAGCTACCCTGAACTTCTTGTCCAGTACAAGATCACAAAAGGACAGAGCAGACTCAAGCAACTGTTCACCTACTAGCTTGGAGAAGGGAGGAGAGGGGGCCCGGGAGTAACTGGATTTGTTGTGTCTGTGGAGACGCACATAGTTTACTAGCACACACAGAAGGGTGGCTCCATAGCTCTCTGCTTGAGAAAGGAGTCACTCTAAAACAAGATATCAGGACCAGTGCTCTGAGGACCAGCTGATTCTGCAGGAAACTAACTTTTATACATCAGGGAGCAGCATTCATAGTAAGTGATTTCATCAGAATTTGGAATAGCTTTGATTTTAATAATGACTAACGTCTAATTACTAGAGGGTTCCCCACAGAAGCTGTGAGCTTCACTTGATCTTAGTTAAAAGAGAACCTGGAAGAATTGTCTCAAGCACTGCACAACTTCATGCAGCTGTTCTGCATTGTCTCCTGTTAGGAGTTATAAATCCCCCACGCTACCTTTCTATTTTTACACCAAAGGCTTTATGCCCTCTCAGGCATTCAGTCACACTCAGCTTCTCACTGCTGCTGGATATGGCAGAGCTCTGCTCTGTTAATAAGTTAGCACTGCATTCTAAAACTCCTTTAAAAAGGTGTACAGGTTATCTGTACACTGCTGATGTGAGGACATGTGAACCCTACCTGCATCCGGAACGCAGTATATCACCTGCCTCCCCACCTGCTAAAACTACGGTTATTGAACCCTATGTGCAAGCTCCTTCGATGTACACGGTAAACCCAGTAAATACAGCATGAGGGTTCAATGTATACTAAAAGCTGCAGAGGAAAAGTTCTGTATCCTATCTGGAAGCAGTTATATGTAGGCAGAGCATACATCCCTAAATCATCAGAGAACCCCTATGCTTAAACACGTTCCATCACTGGAGAAACCTGCATTCGTTGCCGAGGTCTGGGAGACATGGACAGTGAAACAATATATTGGTCAGCTGTTCAGTCTTTGATATAGATGTACATCCACCACCTGAGACCACTCTTTGACATCACTTCATCATCACAACTCAATTTTTTTCCCCTACCATTGTCTGTTCTGGCATTTTCCCTTCATTTGTGTGGCTGTCATGAATCAAGTATCTCAAGGGAAGGTGAGGATGAGAGGTTGGGAAATATCCGCTGAGCACTGTAAGTTAGGAGTGTTGTTATTAGCATGGGCTGAATTAAAAAGCCCTCCACTTTGTGCAAAAGGTTTAAGGAGAGAATAGAGCAGAAGCTGTGTTAACATAAAATCAAGCTGACATCTGAGTCGCTGTCAAAGCCCTCTGCAAGTGGCAATAACAGCATTTCATCCTCTTCTTCAGGCCTGTCAATCTCCACACCACAATCACCAAGCCCCTCAGCTCTTTCTGCACCCAAGTGTTCCACTTCACTTAGCGGGTGTAAAATTCTTTCCCTGACCACCTGCACCATTCCCATCATCAGTCCACCCCTATCCTCAGTGGGATACATTGGTGAAGGAGAAATAGCAGGCTCAGTCTGGGAGACAGAAAAATCAGGGGGATCTAAAGGAGTCTTCACAGGAAGCAGTGGCGCTGAAGGAGGATCGCTGCCCTCTGTCACTAGCTGTGATGAGCCTGTACTCTGATTCTGATGGGTCTCAGTCTGTGTCCCTTGTGTACGAGGAGGAAGGAGCCCCCAACGCCTGAGTCGACGGAGCAGCCGTCTTACAGGACGTGGTGGGCGTCTCCGGGTTGGCAGGTCATTCGGGGCTCCAGCAGGGTGTGGCTGAGTCTGCTGTAAAAACTGCATTAGGCTTCGGAGATTTCCCATGAATGAGCCCTATGGTAAAGGAAATGGAAATCAGTGATCACATACAAATAGCATAGCATAGTGACATTGTGACATTATACCTCAGTGCAGAGCCTTCAAGGCAAAGGGGATAAGTGACGGGTTTTTTCATACATACTATGACCCACTTGTTTTGGAATCTGGCCACCTTTTCTTGCTCAAAGTCATACATGCCCCTTTCTATTTCCTATGACCCTTCATCGCCTCATTTTCTCAAGGTTCTAACCTAAGAAGGAGCTATAAAAATGTGCGTTTTCATTTGTTACATATAAATTAGATATTCCCTAATGCAATTTGAGCTTGGATAAGGTGTTCATTATTTTATCTAGATTACAAAATGGGGACAGGCTCCTCTTACCTATTGGTAAAGGAGAACTATGGGGTTAAGGCTTTTCCCCATAGTTCTCCTTAGGGTAACGGGAGGACACAAACTAGCGCCCTTCCGTCACCCTAGGCTCAGTATACCGCGAGCTGTAGCTCGCGGTATACTGAGACGCCGCAGTATACCGCGAGCAGCTGCTCGCCGTATACCGAGACGCCGCAGCTGAAGGGGATCCCGACAATTATGCCGGGATCCGCCCAGCTGCGTGACTGACAGCTGGCTCTGCCTATCTAAAGGCAGAGCCAGCTGTACCCGCCCCCTCCCCCGTCCGTTCCGCCAGTCAGCGCTGGCGGATCGGAGCGGGGAGGGGGGAATCCAGCCCCTCCCCTGTCACGGCAGAGAGCCGTGACAGGATCGAGAGGTGAGCGAACGCCGGTATGTGTTCGCTCACCTCCCGATCTACTGAGCCGACCTGTGACAGTCTCATGGTCACAGGTCGGCTAGAACTATGAGGTGAGTGAAAATCACTCACCTCATAGTTCTCCTTTAAGCTCTATTAACGTTCATAACTATGAAAATAAAAAAATGGCAGGGACCTTATTTTTCAGACTGTCTTCATAAAATACTCCAGCTCTTCTTTCTGGTAGGTTTTTCCTATCAGTATCGCTTACAAATTGCAGTATCAGCACCTGTCTCTCCGACAGACAGCTATTTTGGTAAAATGAAAAAACCTTATTCTGACCTTATGTAACACCTAACGTGTGTAAAAATGTAGCTGAACACACGTCAAGCCTTGCAGCCTTGGCCCTTTTACCCGATAGAATATTCTACCGGTAAGCGTACATTCCCAGCTGCCACTAGAGGGAGCACAAGGCTTCTTCCTAATGACAGGTACAATGTGTTCTGGGAATCAGGCTTTTTTACTGCAGGTTTAATTGCCAGTCATTAAAGTGATTGGTAGTGTCAGTGTGTGACTCTCTCCGAGAATGACTGTGTGTGTGTGTGTGTGTGTGTGTGTGTGTGTGTGTGTGTGTGTGTGTGTGCACGCTTCTTTCTTTTATTCCTCCTCTTTGTGTGCATTTCTATTCTAAAACCTTCCTGAAGGTGTCTATGCATTTCTACAGCCTCCATAGTGAGTGATTTCTCAGAGTCCCATCCCCCGGTTTCCTGTCCCATCACACATACTACCCACTCAACGCTCTCTCCCACTACTTCCAAAGCTGCACAATCTGGCCAGCTTACCCTTCATACCCAAATCAAGAAGTGGCAAAGAGCTCACTAATAAGCCTTAATATTCTGAACAGATCCAGAAAATAAATTTATATAAACACAGCATTGCAATAGATGCTGTAGGACAGGGGTCTCAAACTCAATTCACTTGGGGGCCACTCGACAAATTTGTTTCTCACATGGGGGCCGCTCGTCAAATTTCAGACTTTAAAATAAAATGTAACTATTTCCGGTTTGGTACTACGGACCCTAATATACATACTATATCAGTGGTTCTCAACCTTTTTAGGGCCGGGACCCATTGGTAACATTTGCCAAGCTGGGGTGACCCCCAATGCAGCGCTGGACTCCAGAATTAGTAAGGCGCTAGACTTAGGACTAAAAATAGAAGCACACTCACAAGAATACAAGCCCTCCCCAGCCCCATGCTTGCCTGCTCTGTCTCCATGCAGCCTTCTCAGGCCCAGCACTGCTAAGATGCCCGCCTCCTGCAGAGCTTACATTGAATGGGAGGCAGGAGGACAGCAACGGCTGTGAATAGAAAAGCCCTGCTGTACACACTCCCCGGCCACTAGATGTCGCTGCAGCGGCCAGGGAGTGTGTATAGCGGCACTTTTATATTCACAGCCTCTGCTGTCCTCCCGCTGACTGACACTGCTGCGCTAGGAGGAGGCTGAGGGGCCTCTCACCTAGCGCAGCAGAAGTGGATGCTGCGACCCCCTCAACAGTGAGTTGCGACCCACTTTTGGGCCGCGACCCACAGGTTGAGTACCGCTGCACTATATGCTAATGCTATGTGATAATTATTACATGCGGCTAGAAAACACTCTCCCTGGAAGCACAATCGTTGCACACAATCCCAGAGCCCCCTCTGCTGCTTACCTTGTTGCAGGGAGGAGGCTGTGAGCCACGATCGATCCCTGGTGATCTAATGGTGGATAGGTAAGGTCTGCTGCAGACCTTACTAATTAATCCTTTCGGCCAGCGTTCAACGAAGACCCCGGCCGAAAGTATCCGAGTGCCGCCACAGAAGCAGCTAAGCGGTCTGCATCTGACAGAGATGCAGGCCGTGTAGCTTCTCCCGCAAGTCTCGTGACAGAGTACCGGACTTGTGAGCGGGCTGCGGGCCACATTTGGCCCGCGGGTCGGTACTTTGAGACCACTGCTTTAGGATCTGCTGTGTCAATAGAATTATGATTCCAGGTTGAATAAAACAAGAAACTGTCTTGCTAGAACAATGTCTGATCCATGGTAGCCCGAGACAGTTTCCAGATCATTTTCTCCCGTTTAAACCATCTACGTTGTTAAACACCACAGAACATTGAGCAACAAGAGTTTATCTAAGCTGCTGCTGCATATTGTTGTAACACATTTGGATTTTGTCCAGCCTCAAAGTGAAATGATTTCACAACAGCCTTTGTTACCTTTATACAGTGACACTTCACTAAGAGCCAGCGTCATAGCTTAGAAACCTCACTATCAGTCTTCCTGAGACTAGGGAATTATCACTCACTGGCTTCTAGTCAAGTCACAAGACTGAACACATCCCTGCTATGATTAAATGGTCAACACCCAGTTCATGTATTATTGTATAACCACATGGGCTCTAAGTCTTTCTATCTGGATTCCATTAACTGGAATGGTTCCCCAGGTGTAGCATGAATTCAATATTGTGTACATTCACATTCTACACATTTTATAATGAGGCCTGCAATAAAAGCACTGATCCCACCTGTAAAGACCATTGAGAACAAGGACATGGCTACTGAAACACATCAATGGTAATGTGTAGGCTCCTAAAGAGTCCATTAAAGTACACCTGCACGAGAGAAACAAGAAGATGGCCATTGCCAACCTTGTTCTGAAAATGCTAGCTACCTGGCTGTCTCTGGCGTCAGACCTAGAACATGCAGCAGGTGCAGCAACAGCTCCTGATTTGTATCCTTGTTTTAGGTCAGTGATGAGTCAGCATGGATGCCATGAAGATAGCATTTTTAAAGGAAAACAGCAATGGCAGTCTAAGGGTATCTTTATTACACCTTTCCTTCAAAGTGACACTAAATTCAGGAGTTAAATCTTAAAAATGCATTCAGGTACCTTAACTATTAACAATACTGGACCTTATTTATGTATCACTCAGCTGTAGATCCTCATATCATGTCTGAATTGGTGCTGACACTGTCCTTCCTTCTGGAGGGAGGCCACTTTTGTTCCTCATGGTCCATGTGTGTGTATTGTAAAGAAGCCACCACTCCAAGCTCTCTCCTGTGATGGACTACAATCTCATGTTTAGTTTACTAATTATTGTATCTACTGTATTGAGATTGTAGTCCATCACAGGAGTGAGCTTGGAGCGGTGACTACTTTACAACACACACAGGGACCATGGGGAACAAAAGTAGTCACCCTCCAGAAGCAAGTGCAGTGTCAGCATGAATTCAGAGGTGATTTGAGGATCTACAGCTGAGTGATCCACAAATAAGGTACAGTATTGTTAACAGTTAAGGTACCTGAATGCATTTTTAAGATTTAACTCCTGACATTGGTGTCACTTTAAATGCAATGTGTCATCCAACTGAATACCCTCCTGGTAGAGCCTGCTATAGCCTGAGTCACAAGCTGTGTGCCGATTCTTAGGCAACAAGGTACCTATCGTGGAACTTGACAAGGCTTGTACTACTAGAAAAGCCTCCAGCACGCTACCAGAGCACAGACTTCTTAGTGGTTGTACTTCTTTTTGGCTTACCCATTGCTGCACAGACTGCACCAAGCATTTAGACAATCCTTTAGAATATTGTTCAGTACATCGATAAACATGAGCAAAAGTCACACCAAAAATGACTGACTAACAAAAGTGAAGTGAAAAACATTTTAAAAAAACAGCTTATAATATAAACAAAACACTAAAGAGTGAATGTAGCCAGATGGCAGCCACATTGTGGACACTCACATCATTTGGGCTCTCAGTTGGGAAGTCCTCTACAGGTGGGATGGCTCCTTGAGCAATCAGTTGCCCATAGGATGGAGGAGCTTGCTGCTGGATCAACTCTGCATCTATCCGAGAGAGAGGAGCAAAGATGCTGAAGAAAAAGAAACTTGGTTAGATAAGTTGATGGTTCCCAGTTTTACATTGATTTCTCTTAAAGTTAACCTACCATTAAAATTGAAACTTCACATAAAGTAATAGGGCACACACCAGCATTACCAAAACATTATTTCAAAAAGTGCCCCTTCCTTACTAGGAATAAAGAAACAATATATCTGCTCCTCTTGTAACATAAGGCCCAGGCAGCATAGAATAGATTACATGGTCTCTGGCTACTAGAAAAATTGTGGCCCTTTCACATTGTCAGGGACTGCAAAGTATGTTTTTCAATTAGATGCACCCTGTGTGGCAGACTTCATGTTAGACTGGAAGATCAGCAAGACACAAGGAAGCACAGCTTGCATATGTGATTAGCAAACATGGCCTGTCTCACAGAAACATATAGTTAAAAATAAGGATGCATTGATACGGATACTGGTGTCAGTAGCGATACTGATCATTTGGGCGAGTACCCAAACCAGCTCATAAATGCATACACGCAATAGGTTGGACTTGATGGTCTTTATTCAACCTCAAATACTATGTAACTATGGAGTACCCGTACTTGCCCAAATGCTCCGATACTTACCCCTTACTTATACCAAAACTTCATGTCAGAGGGAGATTCCCTCTGACCGGCAGTGCCACGAGGGAGCATGGAGCCGGCTTCCCGGCCAATCAGGAGGCCAGGCGCCAGGTTATGACCTGCCTCCTTGATTGACTAGGAAGCCAGCTTCACGCTGCTTAGCAACACTGCGAGACAGTATGGCTTCCGGACCAATCAGGAAGTCGGCGGCATGTCATGACCCGCCTCCTGGCTTTTTGATTGGCTAGGAAGCTGGCTTTATTGCTGCCTAGCGACACTGCGAAGCAACCTGGCTTCCGAACCAACCAGGAAGCTGGGCGGCATGTCATGGCATGTCCCGCCTTCCCAATAGGCACCATAAAGCCAGCTTCCGGGCCAATCGACACTGCGAGGCAGCCTGGCTTCCTGACTGGTCAGGAAGCCAGGCTGATTTTCAGTGTTGCGAGGGAGTATAAAGCCGGTGTGCTTTCAATAAAGTACTAGCTTCCTGATTAGCCGGGCCCACACTACCTCGGGATGCCAGGATCAGTATTTGGTATCGGTGAGTACGGAAAAAAAAAAAAAAAATATTGGTACTCGAGGCTGAAATCCCTAGTTACAAACTATACACAGAATTAACGTTTTTAGAACACTACCATGCACCAGTTAGATTTTTTTTTTTATATCACGCTGAACTCTTTCATATGCATGTCTAAACATAATCGGTGAAAAATACAGTTAAATTGTAAATCCCCATCTTTCTCACCTATATTCCCGTGCTCGCGAAGTATAGAGTCGGCATGTACATCCAAGAGCTACCACTAGTAATGTGGCACAGATCAAGCTCCCAATCACGGCTGCAGCAATCACTTTCCTTGGAAGTGTGTACCCACAGTTTTTTTCATCGCTACCATCCCGACAGTCAGCTTGGCCATCGCATACCCAAGCTTCATAAACACAGCGCTCTATGTCACAATGGAAGCCTCCAGGCTGACATCCATGGCAGCCTCTTTCATCTGTTCCATCTTGGCAAGATGTCTGGTAGTTACACCTTTCAGAAAGGGGATAACAAGCCCGGCTCATAGCACAGGGATAGTGACCTTCAGCACAGCCACTACAATAAGCTTCATCTCTGCCATTGGCACAGTCCCAAACTCCATCGCAACGCTGTGAATCTGAAAAACATCCTCCTCCTATTTCCATTCCATCCTCCCACAAAAGACCTGGACTGGAGCCACATGGCTGGTCCCAAGGGAGGCAGTAGCCATGCACACGGTAAGTGGCATTAAATCCAAGAATAAAAGAGGAAGACCATGAGCTGCGAACACCATAGCCAGGAATGCGAGAACGAGAAGGAGATGAACCCATCTGGTCGAAGAAACGTGAACCTGGCTCATGAACTAAAGTGCTGGGAAACCTAGATCTGCGGTTAGTTGTTATAGGAGAGTCAATATTAGGGATACGAGTAAGGCTTGGGTTGTACTGATAAATAACCAAGACTCTTCCACCAGAAGACTCCACGGTGACAGATTTCCCATTACTGTGTCTGTCTAAGGCACGGAGAAGGAGTGGTAATTCCCCAACACTATTCTCATAGACTACAATGGTATCTAGCTCAGACAGATTGAGGGCAGAGAACTGCAGGACAAGACCTCGGCTATCTTCAGAATCAATCAACCAACGACAATATAAAGGCGTTGCAAAGGATGGGGCAAATGGATTTCCAAGAGGAGAGAAGACTCCATAGAAGTCTTTTAAGGTAAAGTTGCAGTTTGAGGAGCATGCTAACTCATCTGATTGATCCTCACAGTCAAAGGAACCATCGCAGAAAGTATGTAGTGGAAGACACTCAGAGTTACACTGAAAGAAGCCTGGGTAGCAGGTGGATGATTCTGACAAAGCAAAAGAAAAAAAAGAAGAGATAAATAAGTATAATTTTATTTTATCCTTTCTAATACCACAAAATGTATGTATGCAACATTGTACATGAAGGAAATCACATTTCAGAAGTTATACACTTACTAAGTTACAGAAGATCAACTGCACAAATGGGTTGAATTAACAAAACAGTGAAAAGACCTAGAGACAAAGTCCATATTATACTGGTCTGACATCAGTATAGTTTAATAGGTTATTATAGGTTACATCACTTTGTACGCAAGAAGCTCAAGGTAAAGAAAAAAAAACTGCCTTAAGCACTGAAAATATACAAGGCTAGGGTAAACTAACTTAGGGCCACAAGCAAGCACACACATACACACACAGAGGAAAAAAAAAATCATGATGCATAAACTAGGTGTCTTGGGCCAGGTTTGATGACATCATAGGTCCTCTTTGCCCTCTTCTTGCTCTGGCTTCAGCGGTGCATAGAGCAGGGCCATGTAATGGCATTTCTCCTGTGAGATCAGGGTGGGGGTTATCTTGGGTTGACAGGAAATTGGCTGAATATTGCAGAAAGTTAAAAAACTTGGAAGACAAATATTGCTGCGTCAGAGATCTAGTGAGTTTGCAGGGGACATTGCCAGAGATCAGGTGAGTATAGAAGCCAGAGCTGCTTTTCTATTGCCAGGAGCTGTCAGAGACTGGTAAAAGTAAATGTTTGCCCAAGCTGGAGCGTTAATGAGGCCAGGGCACATATGATCTTTGGCACTCTATACCCGCACTGTAGGCTTTAATTCGGCCCCTGCCTGAGCTAATATACAATCCAGTACCAGAACCTCTCTACCTAATGGTCTATTCAGGCTCTGTTAAATGCACATGAATACACGTGACTATTAACTTGTATTTACTTATTAATGCATAAATTGTAGCTCCAGTCCAAATTATCTTTTTGTTTTTGACATGGTAGTGAAGGGTTAAAAGCTGTCAGATGTCCCCTTCCCCACTTCCTGTTACAGAGACAATATGGAGTGTTCAAGCAAAACTAAACCAAAGCTTTTTTTCCCCCCTCATTTTGAATTGAGATCGGGAGGGTTATTAGGGCTCATTCACAAGCACATAGAGGGTCATACACCTTCAAGAAGGGGAATATTTCTGCAGCCAGGAGTCACAGGCGTTTGCTTACAGCCATGACATCTGTCAGCCTGGCATTAGAGAAGTTATATGCGTACAGGGGTGGATGAGCGGCCCCGGACACAAACAGTTTACCAGTCAAATGTATCAGTTCCTGTATAGGTATGAGAAAGATCATCTAATATGACTTGGTTTGTGGCTTCAGCCTGATAACACATTCATATCATTATATTAAGCCCTATTATTTGACAGACAGCAAAACCACCTTTAACATTCCAGGCAAATGTGATCACTAAAAGGTGGGGCACAAAAGCATAATTAGTTCACAGTGTTTATTGCCTATTTTTAAAACTAGATGCAATGATGAATAGGTAAAACATTTCGGAGCTTTTCAGATGAAGACATTTACTATAAACCTGACATTGAGAGAAATATTTAGGCTGCCATTGCTGATCAACCTCTGAAAATACTAGTTGATTAACCTCAATATTTTCTGACTCACTAACCCTAAGCAAGTATGCAGATCAGAAAAAAATCCTTAGAAGAGTCCTTAATTGCAAACTTGTTCGGGGCAAGGGACATACACATTTGATAGGAGGGAGCGGGAAACTTACCCGGAGGACCACAATCCATTTCAGTAACTTGGTGTATATGATAAAGGATCTGAGGGGGCAATATATGGACTGTGACTAAAGTGTTTGACAGCGTTACTTGTATATGATCACCCCAACTTAGTGAGGACTGCAGAGGTGTATACTGGAATAAGGACTGAGCACCAGCAACATCTATTTATTATATAGAGACAAACTTATAGCTGGTGGAAAGGCTAGTTTATGCAAGTCTGTTCACCCTAAAAGCATGGGGAGATTCTGATACCTGTAGAAAATACTATTCACACCACCACTGTGTAATTGTTTTTTGCAGATTTGGGGAATTTAAACTTACCGTAAACTGAATCTCCATTTACAAATACCAGATGTCCTAAAGGGGAAGCAAGAAAAGGGACAAGTCAGTTAAAAACTTTATTGGGTTATTATACTCCTCAGGATACAATTCCAAATATTATCTCACCAAACAGAAAGCCTGACAACAATATGCAATTACTCTTACCCCTGGGATCAGTAATAGGGTAAGAAAACAGACATATGGTAATGTAACAAAACTATACCTGTACTATAGACACGCTCATTTACAAGAATATGCATACATCACATTTTGGGGCAGTTAGCATGCAGCACATTTACTTGGACGCATCAACTTCATGTAGCAATTTTGTGAACCACATTGTGATAGTTAGATGGGGGTATAATTTCAGGAAATACACAAATGTTGATGTCATTCCCATTGCTACTGCACCATGGATGAGTCCAGACCTATTCCTTTGTTCAGGACAATGAGAGCATACAGTCTTAGCACTACAAAGCAAAGTCCTCATATTCATCACCACCCCCATGTCACAAATCTGGAGTGAAAAGAAAGTAAACAGAAAAGGTGACATCAACAACCTTCTGGTGAGATTCCAGGCAATGTACCCTAAATCTTGCGAGAAGATGCTACTGCACTGTGCTGGAATATCATTTTGCGAGCTTAGGAGTACCCAGCAACCATACAGGAAGGATTGTGGTGTTACCCTTGCTCAGGTGCCCTGACCAGCAGCCAGGGCTAAAGTGTTTCTATTTACTAACTTTTCCTCACAGATTTTTTTTTTTTTTTTACTTTACTGAAGTGTTTTGGCATGAGGGAGGGCTGAAAAAACGAAGCCAGCCTTGCTTTCTTGTGCAAGTTAACAGAAGATGGTTCTGAAATAATACAAAGACTGAACAATAGCTGCAAAATGAAATATTTAAATAACACAATATATTCCAGTATGCAGCCCATACAGTGGACACCACTCATCAAACAGTTGTTAAGAACTGGAGTAATTTCACCACAGCCACCAGTCAATTCAAACATTCAGAACAGGGCTGATGTTGACTGGTTTAGCAGAAGCTACTCTTGTTCTTATCAATAATGCCCTGTATATGTATGTTTTACATAGAACTAGGATAAGTACCTGAACTTGTCCTTATATCAGCTTCATGCAATTCACATTAGCATTATGTAGAAGAAAGGCCAGCACTGAGAGGCACCCAGGACTCTATTGCTTTGTACTGCAATTCTCAGCCTACCATTCAGCATGCGCACAGGAGAGGAGGGCACGAAGATGACCTCATCAGTGTGCTGCGATCAAATGCTAGGAGATAGGACATTTGGGATATAAACTTAGATCTTGAAATTAATTGCGCCTAAAGTTATGCTTTAGGGACACCCAAACAAGTTCTCACTATCATGCAGAATATAGCACATGGTGATAGATTTCAAAGAGTCTGCATAAGAAAGAAACCAATTTACAAAGCCCGGAGCAATGAAAACTGAAGCAGATTATTGTTGACAATGCAAAACCTATATACTTTAATAAAAATCTAAAGTAAAAAAAAAAAAGAAAACTGAAGCAGAGGTGGAGCAGCCGTCCATAAAGGCCAGATTTAAAAGATGGAATCTGATTGGTTGCTGTAAGTACTAGTTTCCTCTAAGTGTTGTATATAATGGAACAATACACCAAAGCAGGGAAATATTTTGGTCTAGAATACTAGAAGACACATTTTAATGTTCAACCAGTCTAGAAGCTGGGAGACATCCATAAGAGAGGCTCAAAATGTTAGCCCCAGCTTCAATTTTATTTAGCACATAGGTTAAATGGAACCTGTTCTCCATTTGTCCACCAGAAGACAAGCTTCTTTTATTTTGCCAGATTAGTGCAGAAAGTTTAGAGTTTAGGTGATACCCCTTTTATTGGCTTTCGGGATTCCTTAGATCCCTTTGTCAGGCTTTAGAAAAACACAAAAGTACTTCTTTTCAAGTGATCACAGGTAAATGCTAAAACTCTTTTCACGGGACCCTTCATTGATTCTTAATGGAAGCCAGGCCAGGTGTTCTAAAGGGAAAAGTAGAGGTGTTGTGAAGGACACTCTCACTCTGTTGTTGACACTTACCTAGAATGTTCAGCAAAGTATAGATACAAATCTGAAAAGCATTGTGGGTATGGCTAAAGACGACACAGAAACTTTTGTGTTTACACAGTTGTAAAGAAGTGTCATTAAACAGACTAAACACAGCCCAGCAGTTTGTGAGGTCAGGAATATACTTCAAAAGCTATGGCCAATTTACCCTGCGTGAGCTTCCTTGGGCAAATCCACTGACAATAATAGCCATAACTTTTAACCAAAGACACCACCACCATGTTAACTTTCAGCCATGGCAGCGACCGGAACTGACACACAAACTTTATTGGCTCACAAAGTTTATAACAAGTAAAACAATTGTCAGAATGTTTATACTGCTCTGATATACAGTTCTATTTATGGAAACAATTAAAAATCTATGGTTAAGGAGATTCCCAATGTATTTCCATAAATCAAAATTTACGCAAGTTCTTTCATTTGCGCTGACTTCGAAGACAAGAGGAATACAAAAGTATACAAAATATAGATATTTATCAAAAATCAGTGCAACAATAATAATAAAATATAATTGGTGACAAAGAATATAACGGGGGACCCAGAAAACCACGGCGGAGGGCGGACACGATCGCCGATGCTGCCGCCGCTCGATTTAATACAAGGGATCTATTTAGATCCCTTGTATTAAACGAACAGTGGATCCCACTGTACATTCAGCTCTGCTTGTCAGGAGCAGGGCTGAATGTACAAAAAGAAACTACTCGCCCGGCGCCCGAAACTGCATGTCCCGGGCGTCGGGCGATAGGTATTCGCTCCATAAGACGCAGGGACATTTCCCCCCTCCTTTTGGGGTAAAAAAAGTGCGTCTTATGGAGCGAAAAATACGGTAATGGTTTACCCGAATATATATATAAAATGTGTGGCTAATGAATTGCCTAATATACAGATAAAAAGTATACTTTACCAGCAATATAAATTTAGTTGTTTTGGAAGAAGTCAGCAGTCAATGCTCAGACGGAGGACGGTCGTAAGTGCGAGTGGTCGCAAAACAGGTAAGTCGTTAAGCGAGGAGTATCTGTATAAAATTTTACTTAAAATCAGTCAAGTAAGTAGGCAGATAGATGCTACATATAATATAATAACATTGTTGTTAATATTTATTACTGCAATGAATAGTAAGGTTTCATAAGGAACTTTTAAATAAGCCCCTTTCTTCAATTCATTGAACAAAGAGGAAAAAAAAAAAAAAAACTCTTTAGAAACTCCAATTTCTTGTAGATTGTATTCTCGTGGAGGCCAGAAAGTTGTCAATCAAGACCGACACAGGCTGGTACTATCCTAAACTGATATGCGTCTGAGACCCCCACAATTTACGATCGGAGGAATGTTTATACTAACATTCCTAATTTCTCTGTGAAGGTCTCTGCACAAGAAAAGAATGAACTTTTTTTCACCTTATAGCACATAGACAAAATGGCTACTAGTATGCCCATAGACACATCTGTAAAATGACATGTTTAGGCCTATGAAATCGATTCCTTTTGGCCCAATAGTTCTGACACAATCCGTGTGTGCAATAATGCTACTTAAGGAGGCACCGATACTTGTATTTAGTCTTCAATGGCCATCTTTATGGTGCTTACATATGAATGTGGCATTAATAATAAATAGAGCATTGCTACTGCAGGACT
Source organism: Nanorana parkeri (assembly GCF_000935625.1). Classification (NCBI taxonomy): domain Eukaryota; kingdom Metazoa; phylum Chordata; class Amphibia; order Anura; family Dicroglossidae; genus Nanorana; species Nanorana parkeri. Next base: position 964,920 of record NW_017306493.1, read on the forward strand.
TCCCCGGGAAACTCAGATAACCCCTTCCTTCCTTCTAAACATAAAAAAAACACTTTTCTCATAGACTATATTCTAACATGTTAAAATGTCTCTGGTTTCTACAAAAATTGTTAAAACCGTCCTAAACCCTAACGTACACCTTATCTATTCTATACCACACCCTCAACCTACAATCTACCGTATGTAGTTGTTGTGATACTTGACCATCAGCTTCTCCAGGTTCCCAGTACCAATGGACAATTAGTGGTTGTTACAAAAAAAAGTGATCTGTGTTCAGGCTCAGCACTGAAGTTATAGGATAACTATACTTTTGTTAAGTTACCCTTTAATCTCCCCTAGCACCCCTCCAAAACCCTACACTTCCCGTTCCATGCTGCTGCCAGATTCATACTGTGCAGCTCCAGAGGTAGATGAAGTAACACACCAAGTCCTATCTGCCATTGCAGCAGAAGGGCTTGCAGTTCTGAATGGAGTAGAAGTATGGTGATGTTAACATCCATTAATTACTTCCCCCAGCTCCATAACGGAAGGCGCATACCTCCGTACAGACCTAGGGCTGGAGAAAGAGTCTGCAGTAGCGTGGGCATCCACTGATCCCTGTTGTAATGCTCTGCAGGCTGAAATGAAAAAATATAAATGTTCCCTTTTTCCATTGTGCTTGCATTTCATTTTATTTTTAAATAGACTATGCCTTTAAGTATGTGATGATAGTTAGCCACAACAAAAGGAGATGCTGAAACTGCGGTTTGAAGTGCAATTACAAAATAGCCTGTTAAGAAATGGCAAAGGCACTTTTCAGCTGCAGACACCAACAGAAACATGCACCAACACATTTCAGCTGACTCGAGCCTCAACATGTTCACAATACTGAGCCACATGGAGGAAAAGTAAAAGCTAAAAGGGTGGTTCTCGTTGCCTATAGCAACAGGATTCCATCACTCATTTCTCAAACCTGCACCATAAAAACGGATCCCATTGGTTGCTATAAGCCAACAAGAACTGTGGCCCATAACAACCAATGTAGCTCTGGCACACTTGTCATAGATAAAGCCCAGGATGGTAACATTAGATCACGTGACCTTCCTAAAACTCAGTGACAAGTGCGGAGGTCATACACACGGGGGAAACAGATTATTGGTCCGTTCACTTGGTACAGCTAAAGACTACATAGTGACCCTTGACACACTATATACACATGTAAAGAGTCCATGGCTGCCCTGGGTGGGGGAGGGCTATGTACAGACCAATCTTACCGTATAGGAGAAGTGTGACGAGCAGAGACATGGTGCTGGCTCGGGCACAGTCACTTCTTCAGAGTGTCATGTCTGTCAGTGGAAGCAGTGAACTCCAGGCAGCTATCGTATAACTTTCTGCGGGTATTAGTGGTCGGGCTCCAGCTCTCTACACTCCCTGTATGTCTCTTCCTGTCTCTTATTTTCCTCTCCACTTCCTTCTACCAAAACACACGGCTCTTCCGTCTCCCTGCTGCCACCTGCTGGCGCTCCAGCACCCTGCAGGCCCGCCTCCTGACTGCTGTACTGTGTCTAGACTGGAAAGACCGCCTCGAACAACAGGTCGTAGAAGCAGCACAAAGGTTGTTGTCATTATTTCTGGCACAGTTTGTGTCTCCTTGTCAGTGGAGCTCGTGAAGTAACACACCCTGACCTGTGATATTGTAAATTGCATGTATACAAATTGTACACAGGGTATGAGCAGTATGTGAATTGGAGGAGTGTGGAGGATATGACGGTGGGCAGCATGTGCAGAGGCGGACTATGGTGTAGGGATGCGCCGATACCAGTATCAGTGCTTATACTGGGCATTTTCAGCAGTACTCAAACTCGTAAAAATGCCCCGATACTAAGCTCCGATACCGGCCCTTTAAAGGTTTAAATTGACTCGGCTACCGTAAGGTCCCGCGCTTGCTGCTTATAGCGCCTGCCTGCACATCTCCCTCCTGAGACTTAAGGTGGCCATACACTGCACGATTATCGTACGAATAAAACCCTTCGACGATCGGAATATCGTACGATAATCGTGCAGTGTATGGTCACCTTTAGGCTGGCAAACACTGATCTATTTTTTTCATTCAACCCGCAGGCTGAACAAAAAAAATAGACTGGATTCCTCCATCAACACTAACAGCATGTCGATCCAGGAATCCCACTGTTTACATTGTATTCTGACAGGTGCCGTTGGGACCTGTCAGAATACCCGACCAGAGCAGGCAGCTTATTGGCTGCCGGGTCTGATCGAGCGAAGATTTTCTGACCGCCTCCTTCGATTAGCTGATCAAGGAATGCCAATCGAAAGGGTGCCGGTAGCACACACTGTGCAAATTCAGACCAGTTACTCAAAAAGCGGCCAAAATTCGAACAGTGTATGAGCACCAGAAGGCAAAAAACTCCAGGACCCACCAGGAGAGGAGGAGGGAGGCCGCACCATGCAGCCCCTCCGGGGGAAGGTAAAATTTGTGGGGTGGGTAGACTGGGGGAAGGCAGAGATGGGCGGAAGCTCCCCCAGGGTACAGAAGTTCTGTTCCTGTACTCATGAGATGTAGGGCTGCAGCTAACGATTATTTTCATAATCGATTAGTTAGCCGATTATTAGGTTCGGTTAATTGGATGAAAGAAAAAAAAAAGGCTCCAGTGATGGGACTACTAGTTTGTATTGAGATTGTAGTCCATCACAGGAGCAGGCTTGAAGCAGTGGAAGTAAAAAAAAGTGTGGTGTGTAATATAGTACATTACAAACGTCGCAATGCAGAATAACAACAGCTATAGAGGAATACAACAAATCGCAACGATAGTACATTATACTATAATGTTCTATTGCTGGGATTTATAGTCCTCTGTAGCTGGTGTTATTCTATTTAGCTATTTCCATAGATGTACAACAGGATTCAGATCAGGGCTCGTAGAAGGCCTCTTCAGAATAGTCCAATGTTTTGTTGAAGCTATTCCTGGGTGCTTTATTTTTTTTACTGTAAACATTTTTTTATTCATTTTTCAAAACGAAATACAAGGTAAACAAGGGAAAAACAAGCCTTTGTCATCATCATACAGGTTACAGAGCTTTGGGTGATTATAGCATGAGAACAGATGAGCATGATAAATACTGAGCAATTATCATAGAATCCGCACCCATTGTCATATAGATAATGAAGTAATGAAAACATAGTGAGATAATAGTGCACCAAAGACATCTAACCTCTGGTAATTGCTTTCTCAATGTGTAACCAGAAACCCTAGGTCATAAGCAATTAGCGGCCGCTACTCCAAAAGGGTTCATAGGAGATCGGCACAAAATACCTGTGGGAGTATTTGGCTGGATGTGGGCAGTAGTATGACTAGAGCAAAGGCAAAGGGCGAGAGAGGGGAAGAAGGTGGGGTGTTATCTCTCAAGGGTATGGAATAATAGTCTTAATATAGCACATTGAGAATTGTTATATATATATATATATGTATATATATGAGGCTCCTGGGTGCTTTTAGCTTTGTGCTTTGGGTCATTATACTGTTGAAGGACCCATGACCTGAGACTAAAAGAGAGTTTTCTGAACCTAGGCAGTACATTTTACTCCTGAATTGCTTGATAGGCTTCAGCTTTTATTGTGCCTTGCTCAGATGCAGGATTATAAAAAAAATGTCACCAGCACACCAATAGTTATTCAGCAAGAGTCCATTTAACCTTCTTGGCGGTATTCCCGAGTGTGGCTCGTGGTTAATTTTCAGTACCAAAAGTGGTAACCCCGAGCCACACTCGGGATTACACAGCGCTTCACTTACCTTCTCCCTACGAGCCGCACTGTGTCCTCCGGCCAATGCCGGCATCCGCCTTCCGGGTTCCATCCCTTGTGAGCGGCTGCGTCGCAGGGGGGCGGAACCAGCGGGAAATTTAAAATAAATCGGAAAAAAATAGACCAAAAAAGCAAAGAATATTGGGAAAAATCAGACCGCCAGGGAGGTTAATGACACATTGCCATTCAGTTACAAGTGCTTTTGGGGCCTCAAGGGTACCCCTTCATCAGGCTCAGAATGACTTGTAACTGAATGGCAATGTGTCATTAAATGGACTTTTGCTGAATAACTATTGGTGTGCTGGTGACATTTTGTGATAATCTTGTGTTATACACGGTGCGTCTGTGGTCGCTACAAGCACCCACCTGCTTTTGCAGGTTTACTATTGTTCCGGTAAGGAGTGCAGCTGGTTTTCTATTTCCATTGCTCAGATGCAGGGCACCCCTGTGTGAGATACAGCAAAGCAACCCCAAAACATAACTGGGCCTCCTCCATCTTTCACAGTAGTCACAGTGTTCATTTCCTTGAAAGCTTAATTTTTTCATTGTGAACATAGGGCTGATGTGAGTTACCAAAAAGCTCCAGTTTTCTCTTGTCTGTACAAAGGGCATTCTCCCAGAAGCACTTCCGCCTATCAATATTATGCATTTTAACAGTTTCTGGTAGGGATGCACTGAAATAAAATTTTGAGACCGAAAATAAAAAAATTGTCATGCCGAAAACGAAACTGACTTTTCTTTCAACCTTGTTAAAAACATGTTAATTATTTTGTAAATATCTTATTTTTGTATATATATTTTTTTTATTTTACTTTACTGTCGGTGGCTCTAGGGAAATATTAGGGGTCTAAACAGACCCCTGATATTTCCCTTTTAAAATAGAAAAAGAGATTGAGGACAAAGAGTGAACAGGAAGCTTCTATACTGAGTGCTCCTTCTTGTTCATTCATACATTGTGGAGATAGTATCCGTTACTATGTCCACAATCATGAATAAACAAGAAGCTATGTAGAGCATTCATTCATAACTGGGACATTGTAAATAACTGGAGATAGTATGCTTACTCACACTCACCGATCACCAGCTCTCCATCCTGAATGGGCTGTCACAGGAGACGGTGCGGGCGGTGGGGTGGGCGAGGTGAGCTCCGCCTCCTGTGGCAGGTCACAGTTATCTCCTCCAATTACTGCTCTTCATCCTGACACAGGAGTTGGAACCAGGAGGTGTGGGAGGAGAGCTTTCGCCTCCTGAAGATGACAACTGTCACCGCTTCGCACTGCTCGGCATCCTGAAGGCCGTGACACACGGCACGCGAAGCAGCGCGGAGCGGTGGCGCGCTGCCTTTGCGAGCAGTGTGTCATGTCATTTTCTCCTGGGCACCTCAGCTGGCGAGATCTCGCGGAGCTGAGCGTGCTGAGAGGAACAATTTCAACTTCAGCCAATCGGCTCGCGCGTGTACACCGGCGCGACGGGACGCGACGGCTGGCCGGTTGTTAAGCACGAGCCGATTGGCTGAAGGTGCAGTCAATCATCTGACTGCACTCAGCTCACACACTGCACGCAAAGCTCAGTGCCGGATAGCTTTGCTTCGCTCTGCACGGCTTCACGTGCAGTGTGTCACAGCCTTGACACAGGAGGCAGACCTGGTATGTGCTGGAGGTGATCTCTGCCTCCTGAAGATGACAGCTGTTCACACCGCTCAGCATCCTGAGCAGTGCTGGAGGAGAGCTCCGCCTCATAAAGATGGCTGCTGTCACCGAACTGCTCGGCATCTTGACCCAGGAGGCGGAGTTGGGAGGTTCTGGAGGAGATCTCCACCTCCTGAAGATGACAGCTGTCATTGTTCACCCCGTTCGACATCCTGACACAGGAGGTGGAGCCGGGAGGTTGGGGACGAGAGCCCCGCCTCCTGAAGATAACAGCTGTCACTGCACTGCTCGCCCTCCTGACATTGCTGTCACCACCGCTCGGCCTCCTGAAACCTTCTCACCTCCCTGCTGGGCACCGGCCACTGCATTGGAAGGCACACAGACCAGCACCCAGTGGGGAGAATAGAAGCTAGTGACACACTGAATTCTTGACCTTAGAGTTTAGCTTGTATCTCTTTGGAAATTTTCCTTGACTCTTCCTTTTTCATTTGCACTATCCTTCTGTTGAATCTGTGATTGACTTTCCTCTTGTGGCCATGGCCAGGGAAGTTGGCTGCACTCTCATGGACCTTAAACTTCCTAATAATATTTGCAACTGTAGTCACAGGAACATCAAGCTGCATCTATGGTCTAATAGCATTTACCTTTAATATGCTGGTCTATAATTGTCTTGCTGATCTCCTCAGACAACTCTCTTTTTACTTTCTCTGCTCCATGCTCAATATGGTGCACACACTGATTCTAAATAGCAGAGTGACTATTTTTCTCCATTTAAATAGGCAGACTATTTGATTACAAGACTGAAGGCATATACTAATTACAGGAAACAGTTAACAGTGAAATATCGCTATCATTCAATTATTGATCATCTTTTCTAGGCATACTAACACATCTGTTTGGACCATCTTAGAATATCTTTGTAGAACAAGCAATAATTTTTCTCTTCTTTACGCTATCACATGCCAAAGGCATGCAGGTACACATGAGTTGATTGCTTTTATTCCATCGCTGGTCTGGAGGAATTAAAGTGACATTAAACCCTCAGATTTTTTAACATAAACTAATACTGTAATGTGTGCCTTACTGTAATCCATGGTAGTTTTCCCTTCTCTTTGCTGCTCTTCCTTTTAAATCCTCATGTCTTCTCATGCTGGGGGAAAACTTCCCTTTGCAGCTAAGTGCCTCTTCCTGTAGTGCTGGCTCAGGTTGCAAAAGTACACACAGACACCATGTAGCCATTCCAGAGACAAGGCAGTCTGCTGCAAAACAGAAGTTCTGCCCAGCATGAGAACAGATACAGATTTAAAAGGAAGAGCAGCAAAGAGAAGGGAAACAGCCATGGATTACAGTAAGGCACACATTGCAGTATTAGTTTATGTTAAAAAATCTGAGGGTTTAATGTCACTTTAAGCATTGTTTCAATGAAGGGTAAAGGTACCAACAAATCTGTCCATATGTACAGACTCAAAGGGGTTTATTTCCTATTTATATCACAGAAACAACCTCTTACTCTTCTCTGAAATTAACAATGCCATGAGTTCTTGTTTTTCTGATATTTTGTGAGATATAAGCTTCTTTATGTGTGGATTCTTTTCACATTTTCCCAGCTGCTGTGGTTAATCACTTCACAGATATTGTACTAAGACCTGACTCCCGATAATAATATGCTCCAGAATTTGACTGGCCTGAGGTCCAAATCTAATTAATGAACAGAACACACAGCTTAGAAGGCAGGAGCTTGTCGAGCTACATAGAACATTTAGCTTCAGGCATTAAATTATCTGAGGGAAACACAGTTCTTGTTGCCTCAACTTGATGCAGCTTTGTTTGGTAGCTGTGCAGTGAAAGGATTGTAATTTTCTATGGAAAAAATGTACTATTAAGGATCACTCAATCAATTTTCAAGAATGCTGTATCTGTACGCACTGGCCACTCCACTACACAATTGTTGCATTTAATTTACAATATAACAACCACCTACAGCGCTCTCCCAAAGATTCAAGAACACCCAGTTACGCCTTGTTACTTGTATCCTCGCCAGGCAATAAAAAGTTAATTGACTAATTCAGAACTTTTAATTTGCAAATAATTTATCGATTGCATACAGCAAACCATAAGCCAAACAAGCCGCTGCTTATCTTGCTGGTTTAACTCTCCATCTCTCAAAAAAAGCTCAATAACACGGTGTTACTTTGTGTCGTATCTAATCAATATATTGATCACTGTTCTCGTTCTTCCTCCTCCCGAAATAGGTAATTATACTCCTTCCTTCACAACACTCGCCTGGTTGCTTGCTAATGGATCTAATCAGGTAACACGACTTAACACTTCCAGGTTGATAAATGTATGTGTCGCCATTATACAAAAGAGCAATCACCCTCTCTAACTTAGTATTTAAAAACCTTACAATACATATAGCTTTATCAAAATTGCACCACATCTGGACAGTTGGCACATAGCAACAGCATTACAGCACTCCTATTAGAGCTAGCCTTGACCCTGGTTCCATCAGTACAGCTAGCTCATTCTGTGATCACATGCAACTCCACTCTTTTAGGATGCATTTAAAACATAGATCCTCATTAAGACATTCAAAAGCTTCAGACCTTTATTTTGATGTGTTTCGAGTGCATTCGCACTCCTCCGAAAAACCGGCCTGTAGGCTGTTATCCTGTGTAACCTTTTATACAACTTCAAATGCTACCCACCCACAGAAAACAGTTGGGGTTAAACTCAATATTGAGCCCTTTAAGGTGAAAAGTGTCCATCTGATAAATCCAGTCACTTTTTTCTAGGCAGATATCTAACAGTATCACCTCCCCTCCAATCCTTCCACATTTATTCAACTCCATGAGTTTTAAATGTGCAAGATTGGAAGCATGTTTCTTGAAAAGTTAGTGAATATGCTGTGGCTTTTTAACCTCTCCATTATAGTCCTAATGTGCTCAATCCACACATGTAACATTTTTTGTAGTGGGAACTGCACTCCAAAAGTTACATCACTTGCTCAGAATAGCAAGTTACACATTGTTTTAGTTTATATCTCTTTAAAGTGGCTAATTAACATAATCTCTCCCTTACTTTTCCTTCTATCCTACTGCTAACACAAGCCACACACTTCCTACAATGGTAAAAACCCTTTGAATCACCAAATCAATTTCTCTGTACCCTTTTGTCTGCTATATTACTTGTTTTAATTATGTCCTTAATTGTATTTTTCCTATATACAAATAGTGCTCATTCCCTTAAAACCTTATTGAAGATTCTATTGAGCTGCAAATCATGCCAGTTCATTCTTTTACTCCTTCAGTTCCCTTCCCATAATCAGTAATAAAGGGGATAATATGTATCCTTTTTTCTTTTTGCATGATACCCCTTTTCGCTTTAACAGCTCCCTCCTGTTTTTTTTCTAAGCATCTCTAAATGCTTTTTTTACCAGTTATGTCTAAAAAAAAAATAAAAAAAAATCTTTAGGTTTATTCTGGACCCACGTGCTGCAATGAGAGTTTTCCTCCCTAGTAGTCAATTTGTTATCTCTTATTTCATTCTTAGGATCTAAAAAATGAAACCCTCCCTATTGTTGGTATTGGAAAATTCTAAAGTTTATTCTGGGTTATTAAAGTGACACTAAACTCGGGAGTTAAACCTTAAAAATACATTCTAATACAGTACCTAACTATTAACAAAAATGTATGTTATTTGTGGGGATGCACCAATACCGTTTTTTCGGACAGAGACAGATACAGCCTGTTAGAACACACAAAAGTTCTTGCACAATTGCCATTACACCTACCATCAACTATGTAGTGCAGGAGCATGTCTGATTTCATACTGTATGGATAGATTGTTTAGCATTGTCTTGATATTACATAGTTTTGGAAAATATAAAGGCGGTTGTACAATTAGTTTGTATAGAGTATGGCCAGTTTAAGAATGTGTTATCATCAAGTTCTCAGAGACTTTTTATTGGCAGTATTTACTGGCAGAGTGTTGTAAGTGCTTGTTATATTGCTAATCATTTGTAATAATATGCACAATATAATTGGAGAAGCTGCAATCATGTGATCCCCACTAAGACTGGTGCACTGCATATACTTTCCTTTTTCCTGTACTACAATTGTTGCATTGTCCACCAATATCACTTAAAAAATGATCAGGGTTCTGAGTGGGCTTGTGAGAATTGGCTCATCACTAGCCACCATGCTGGGAAGGAAGTGTGAGAGAAATAAACTTTTTCCACTGTAAGTTCTTGTTCACATTATATCTATTGAGCTGTGTTGATCTGCATAGAGCATCACAGGCTTCACACAAGGGCACTTAGAAAACTATTGTTCTCTTGTTCACACCTTACATGTGTGGTGGTGTGCACTACAAAAAAAAAATGCAAAACGCTGCAGTGCATAGAGTTGAATGCAGTGTCTGTTTGTGACAATAACGTTAGAAACAAAGTAAACAGTGTGATGCAGTTTAGCATGCGGCTGGTGTAAAGGAGCCCTAAGGCCTTGTTCACACCAAATGCAGAGCAGATCTGCATGAGTTTCTGCACACGCAGTGCAGTGGGTTGTGACGCGCTTTTGCAGTGTTTTTGCAGCGTTTTGATGCGTTTCGGGACGTTTTTGGTTAAAAAAAAAAAAAAAAATTTCAAAGTTTAAAATTGCATTTCAGGGCGTTTGCATGTGTTCTTGATGCGTTTGCATGCGTTCCAGAGCAGGTAAAATAGGGCCTGCTGCAGTTTTTTTTACCTGCTCTGGAACGGAATCGCTGCAATGTGAACTGGAGCTAAAAATACCATTGGAATACATTGGACGCAGTTTTGCTCCGGTCTGTAACTGCTCTGCTCTGCTCCTGGAACGCACTTGGTGTGAACAAGGCCTAAGAGATTTCCTTTACAAGCCCCAGTGTTAATTCTGACTAAATAGAAGCTCTCCAGCACCAGCCTTACAGTGTTCGCCAACGCCCTCTACAACCCCACTCTCATGTGATCTCCACGGTTCTTGTGTTACCCTGCTGTCTGGTCCCTCACTGCCTTCTCCTTTACTCCTTTGTGCCTACATCCTGCTTACTCTACTGGATGTCTAGTGCCATTCATAATGAGACATAGAGGCTGAGCAGTGCTGTGCATGGGTGTGCACTTAGCATAGAAATGAAACCAAAACTTTTTTTGGGATAGAATAAAGGAGGGTTATAACCCTTTTCAAATATTTTTGCCATCTGTGTATAATTAAGGAGATTTTCCATCACTTCCTGTCCCATAGTCACATCAAGAAATGAGAGGAAATCCACCACTATGCCTCCTATACCACCCCTATTCTTAGGAATTACAATTTTCAAAAGGTTTGCTAATATATGATACATTAAGAGGATATGTTGCATAACATTCTCAATGTTGGGAACAATTGTAAAAGAATGAAGCAATGGGAAGCAATGAAGCAATGGGAACAATTATGAGAGAATGCTAGCAAGAGCTACATTTGCATCTGGATAAAGAGAACTATGCATAAAATTGTACGTAAATGGTCCATCGTAGGAGGGGGTTTGACCACATACTTGACCCCCCCTTTTTTTTCTTTCCATCACTTTCCCCCTCACTTCTCCCTTTTAATGTTAAAAATATGCTTCATAAATGGTGGAATCTATACTTGGTTCTCACTATTTGCCCCCCCCCCCCTTTTCCCATTCACATATGGATACACTATGTAGTGACATATAATGTGCTGACCTGCGGGCAAGGAACGTTTAACAATTTGTTTTCGATAATCCAGTGAGGCTTTCCTACTCTGCGTTGGAACTTATTGTGTCCGTTTAAAAAAAAAGAACTAGAAACATTTAATATAAATGGAAATATACCCCTATAAGTCTCCATGCTATTTTTCCAAAATCAACACAGTTTTGTTGTTGGCACAGCGGCCAACTGTAGATGTGGAACATATCTTCTGAGGCTGCCCTGTACTAACAGAAAACAGGGATGAGTTTTTTGATGTTATTCATACTCTGACAGCAACACAACTTCCAAAAGACTTCTTTTTCTACATTTTAGACCTTCCTTTTGTTATTGTCCTTAGATCAAAAACTAATTAACCACTCATTTTCATATTGTCTCTAGATCATAAATGAATTAACCACAATTTAACGGAGACACGGAGTCACTTTGAAGTTTGAACCGCTATTCTTTTATTGTTTGTTTGTCATTTTCCACACATGGGCTCTATATAAATAGAGTTACAAATAAAATGTTTCAGCTAGTGGCATAAATAGTGGTCTTACCTTACCCCCTGGCCCTTCAGCTGCTTCCTGCTGCTATGGACACCAAAGAAACAGTACAGGGTTCATAGTGCAAGGAACAGAAGTTCCAGGGAAAGTGAAACACTTTTGCACTACTTTAGGTGGCACAGAGGACTGGAATGCTCCTGGCCACATAACATATAGATTCTAGGAAGAGAAGCATGCTTCATGTATTCTCTAGTCTTAAGCAAAATCTGAACCATCTTAATGTGTACTAAAGTAGATGTAAACCCTAACCGAAGGACATTTTTAATTAATTAAATACTGTTTTTAACTTTTTAATAAGCTTTTGTTCCATCTCAGTCCTGCTGATTTCCTGCTGCCTAGTCCAGGCTACATGCATGCTCTCCAGTGAGGCTGCATGGCTTTTTTCAGTTTCCTAATTGTTCTGTCCCCGCTATACAATGCCCTGTGGTCCGTGTATAGCTCGACATGCAGCTAAACCCTTCTATTCTGCAATAAGCCAGACTGTACACTATATTGCCAAAAGTATTGGGACTCCCCTCCAAATCATTGGATTCACCTGTTCCAATCACCTCCATGGCCCCAGGTGTATAAAATCAAGCACTTAAGGTGCCCATACACTGCTCGATTCTCGTACGAGAATCGGGCGAAATCCCGCGATCGTACGAGAATCGAGCAGTGTGAACTAAGACGTGCGACCGTTTCTACTGTACGGTCGCACGTCTTTTGTCGAGCCAACATGCTTGAAAACCAGCCGAGAATCGTACGATTCTCGGCGGGTTTCTAGCCTGCTAGCCCGATAGCTGCGGAACGGGCCGGTGTGCGCACGCGCACACTGCCCGTTCTGCATTGCCGTCATCGGAAGCCCGCCCCTCAGCGGGGCGGGCTTCCGATGATCGCAAGTACGATCTGCCTGTCCAAGGTGGGCAGATCGTACGGGCTTTTAATGAGCATACGACCATCGCAAGACAAAAGTCTTGCGATGGTCGTAAGGTGTATGGGCACCTTTAGGCTTGCAGACTGCTTCAGGAGCTCAGTGAATTTAAGCGTAGTACCGTGATTGGTTGCCACCTGTGCAATAAGTCCATCCGTGAAATTTCCTTGTTACTAAATATTTCACGGTCAACTGTTAGTGGTATTATAACAAAGTGGAAGCAACTGGGAACAACAGCAACTCAGCCACATAGTGGAAGGCCACTTAAATTGACAGCACGGTGTCAGCGTATGCTGAAGCACACAGTCCGCTAAAGTCGCCAACTCTGCAGAGTAAATTGCTATAGACCTCCAAACTTCGTGTGGCCTTCAGATTGGCACAACAACAGTGCTCAGAGAGCTTCATGGAATGGGTTGCCATGGGCGAGCAGCTGCATCCAAGCCTTACATCACCATGTGCAATGCAAAGCTTTGAATGGAGTGGCGTGAAGCACACCGCCACTGGACTCTATAGAAGTGGAGACGTGTTCTCTGAGGTGACGAATCACGCTTCTCTGTCTGGCAATCTGATGGACGTGTCTGGGTTTGGTTGGTTGCCAGGAGAACGGTACTTGCCTGCCTGCATTGTGCCAAGTGTAAAGTTTGGTGGAGGGGGGATTAGGGTGTGGAGTTTTTTCTTTTCAGGGGTTGGGCTTGGCCCATTAGTTCCAGTAAAGGGAACTCTTAAGGCATCAACATACCAAGACATTTTGGACAATTTCATGCTCCCAACTTTGTGGGAACAGTTTGGGGATGTCCCCTTCCTGTTCCAACATGGCTGCGCACCAGTGCACACAGCAAGGTCCATAAAGACATGGATAAGCGAGTTTGGGGTGGAGGAATTTGACTGGCCTGCACAGAGTCCTGACCTCAACCCGATAGAACACCTTTGGGATGAATTAGAGCGGAGACTGCGAGCCAGCCCTTCTCGTTCAACATCAGTAGCTGACCTCACAAATGCGCTTCTGGAAGAATGGTCAAACATTCCCATAGACACACTCCTTGACCTTGTGGACAGCCTTCCCAGAAGAGTTGAAGCTGTTATTGCTGCAAAAGGTGGGCCAACTCAATATTGAACCCTATAGACTAAGAATGGGGTGCCATTAAAGTTCATGTACGTGTAAAGGCAAGCATCCCAATACTTTTGACAATATAGTGTACATTTAGCGGCAGCTCACAAATACAGAAAGAAACCAGTCCATTCCTGCCAGCGATGCTGACTATGAGAGATATGGGCTCTTTCCTTCAGACATGTGCTGCGGATGGTAATGGATTCCTCTTTCTAAAATGGGTCCTAAACTCCCAAGATGCACTTGTTTCCTTCTCCTCAGAATGAGATATGTTGGGAGTTTATTAAAGAAAAAACAGTCCTGAAAACTGGTAAAAGCAAATTATTTTCCTTCCGCTCCATCTAGTGGGCAATTTGTAGGTAAGCCTATTAATTTCTTATGCTGGAGGCAAAACACTAATGGTGACAAAAGTGGACATTGGTTTCATTATGTGTGTCGAAGTGGTCACTTGTAGTGTCTGTTGGAAGCCTGTGAGAAAGGGTGCACAATTAGGAGACAGGGACAGAACAGTGTCACCCTACAGCAAGAAGTGCCTGAACAAAGACTTTCATGACAGGATCACCAAATATTATTTTAATAAATGCTGCAAATTGAAAATGTATAATAATGACTTATTAAATTAAGTTTACTTGTTACTTATACGTTTAACAGAAAGACAGCACACACAATCATTCAAATACATCTATTTGTACAGAGAGATATATAAATATCACCTGCAAAAACTGTATAATAAATAAAATTATGGACTCATATTTTGCATTATAAATACGTAAAATAGCTGAAAACTGATTCCATTGACAGGCAGTAATATCAAAGTTGAACTTACTGTTCCCATGTACTGTGGAATGTTGCCAGAGTATTCCAATGCCAAGAACTAAAGGCTATTACCCATTTGAAGCTAGTTTCCCATGTCAGATCCTCCTCCATCCTGACTCATTACTATGAAATCTATTAGTTATGGTGGTAATGGGTTAAATATCAACATTTTATTAACATTGCTCAGAGACAATTTGTAAACAAAACATCTGACATAATCTTTAAGGCAACCTGTGAAGTCAGGGCTGCATTGTGATCTTCACACATAAAATCTGTGACACACCAAAGTTAAATATATCATCTTACGCAAAGCTTTACCTAGCAATTTCCCACATTTATTGTCAAACTGGAAATTCTACTGAGAATTCAACAGGAAGTTCTGACACTTTCTTTTCTAATGACTTGTTTATTTTAAATATATAAATTGTGCTGTTTCACCTTTTTGTTTTTTATCTGAGCATGATGACATGAAGGAGCAATTAAAAAGACTGGTGTACATATATAGAGCAGTAGTGAGCGACTTGCCAGATATAGGGGACTCAAATGAGCTCTCAAAGAGATGTACATGCATCTAAGTTAAAGGAGAACTATGAGGTGAGTGCTTTTCACTCACCTCATAGTTCTAGCCGACATGAAAAAGAATAATATGGTCCAAAGCGTCTTAAAGGGGGCCTGTCAACCTCAAAAAAAAGTGGCATCTATTTTGTATGCTAAACCAATATTCAGCCTATTCTTGAGAATGCTAGAGGAAATTAGTAGATAACTGTAACCACTGCCCTGCACTAGCAATAGTTACATTCATCTGCCAATTCCCTCCAGCGATGTCTAGAATTAATTAAATTCTCTTGCACCGCGCTGGATAGCATGTGTTAAATAAATCCCCTAAGGCTGGGTTCACACCTGGGCATTTTACAGCGCTGATCGACGCACTGTAAAACGCTCAAACACTCAAATCACATAATGTGCTATGTGCATGGTTCCCACCTGGGCGTATTTCAGCGCGTAGTGAAGCGCTGAAATACGCCCTACGCCCGAAATAGTACAGGAGCTTCTTTGGTGCGTATTTCAGCTCGTTTGTGGCCATAGACTTCAACGTAAACGCCCTTAAATGGGTGTTTGCATGTTTTCATCACCAAAAACGCGCGTATGAACACGCGTTCCTCACATGACAACAGGCACACAGGCCACACCCTGGGGACTTCAGGCACACTTTTGGCCGACCTAGCAGTATGATGGAGGAATCTGCAGTGTGTGGCCTACTCGACACAGAAGGTTTCATACTCCTGGTGCAGGAAAACCCTTGCATCTATAATCTTCAAGATGCTGGATACAAGAACCAGCGAACCAGGCAGCGGGCATGGGCAGACATTGGACAGAAGTTATGGCCTGATTGGGATACTTTGAGTACCAATGTGAAAGAAGCAAAAGGTATGCGACATGTGTGCAGTGTTCATGTGTTACCACAGGGCTCAAAATTTTCACTCGCCCCCTCGCAATTGGTGAGTGAAAATTACATTATATACATCTTCGTGTGTACACGTCTGCCAACTGTATGTTGTGTCTGACTTAGACATATACACAGCAATTGTATGCCGCAGGTTCATAAACCCTGACTTGGTGTGTATTCTGTGGTTTGTAGTTCCACATGAGTTGATGATCAACCTTGAATTTTTCCTGATGTTTCAGATTTGAGAAAACTAGTGGTTGACCACATAACAAGTACATATAAATATTTATTGTAAAGTAGGGGTGTACACTACACCCATATGTCATGAGCAATCTGAACGCACAATCCAAATGTCATCAACAGCTAACAATGTGTGTGGTCAGAACAATAAATTACAATGTGCTGCATTCCAACTTGCAAATTGTCAAAATGAAAAAAAGAAACGATAGTTAGTCATATCCAAATAAACTTTATTCTTAACAAAATACACTTCTAATAAAAGATTCCAAACAGAGAATACTTGTTTTTTTCCTATTCGGGATTGTTCTGCTTGTAATTGCCAGGACACCTCCCCCCAGGTGACATATAATAGGAAGCAAACTGGTCCCTAATGGTGGCTCCTTGTGTGGTACCACGGCTGCCGCTCCAATTTGTACTTTCCATGGAATGCACTAATGAATCCTCAAATAGGAATCCATCTCTCTGGCGTACATAATTGTGAAGGGCACAAGCTGCCTCCACCGCAGAGATGGCGTTCTCCACTTTAAGGTTAATTGGAGAGTGTAGAAATCGCCATTTATTGGAAAGTATTCCAAATGCACACTCCACCACCCTGCGTGCTCTGGCAAGTCTATAATTAAAGACTCTCTTCTCAAGACTCAGTCCACGGGTTGAGTAGGGCCTCAGAAGATGCTCACCCAGAGCAAATGCCTCGTCTCCTACAAAGACAAAAGGCATAGCAGGATCACAGGTGCCAGGCAGCGTGGTGTTCCCCGGCCCCGGCGTGTTGTGAGCGTTATGCCTATTTTCTTTTTGTGCATCTGATTCCATACCTTCTTGTTAGTGTTTTTAAACGTCTTAAAACGCATGTGGCGAGCATTATAACTTGTTCTTTTCAAGGGTCTCCACGGGGTCTCCCTGTTTACTTCCCCCGATCCGAAAACCGGCTATCTCCTCAAACTCCCCGTGTACTCTCACTCGATCGACCATATAGAACAGTGGACAGTATATAGTGTAGTATATTCAAGTACTGCTTTAGTAAAATGTTTAAAAACACTTACAAGAAGGTATAGAATCAGATGCACATCAGGAAAAGATAATAACGCTCACCACACGCGTATTTTGACCACCTGATTATATGGTCAAAGTATTCTGGTGAGTGCACTTGTATGTTGAGGAAGCTTACTGGGTGCATGATAAGGGGTTAATTGATGCCACATGGTTAGTGGATATCTTTAGGGGATTTATTTAACACATGCTATACCAGCGCGGTGCAAGAGAATTTAACTAATTTACAAATGTAATGTTGGCACGGCAGCGGAAATTATTAGAGACATACACATTTATTTGGTTTGTTTCCATAGCGTGGATATTCAGTATTGCATTGTCTAGAATTGTTACATTGTATCTCTTGTTAGTAAGAGGTTTTTATTATATATAATCCTCAGCTCCATCTAGTGGCCATAATGAGATGCTTTTCCAATTTATTACTGTCCATAATATTTGAATAACATTCCACCAGAAGAGAAAATAGTCTTAAGAACATTTGATTTTGCCCCATTCTCACAACAGCTAGTTATTACAGACAGAATAGATGTGTATACATTTTCTCTTGACAAATTGCAAAATTTGTGTGCATTTTGTTATAAATTGACTCCCTATTGTACTTTATTTTTTTTGCTGCAGATTGATTTAGGGGTCCAGGGCCATGTCCCAGTCCCAGATGACTCCCTTAGGAGTATGCCCAAGGATGGGGTGAACAATTCCTGGTTTGTGGCATTTTTCACAGGTTTCTGCACATGGCACTCTCTGGTACCTTGGGTCTGTGGTTTATCACTGCAGAGTGGTTCCAGGTCTTTGGCTATGGTAAGTCTTTTATTCTCAGCACACTTTGAGCATGGTACACTATGACTTTTTTTTTTTTATGATTGTTTTTTTCCAAGAAAGAGTTAACTTGCGTAAGAGGTAGTTGCTGCATCAATAACATCCATTTTGATGCGCACTCTACACTGTTTCTTCCCCCCCTTTTTTCAAAGTGAGGTTGTTTTTCCACTACTGCTATACTTGCAAGGTTCACACGGTTTTACCTTGGTCTGTGCTTGCTGCAGTAGCACAGTCACTTCATATAACCTTTTCTGCTTTCAGCAACTAGATTGTGAGTACCCAAGCTTCACATGTGTATATATGTGTGTTGCATCCATTGTAGTGCAACATGTTGAATTCCTAATCAAAGGGATCGGCCCTGCAAGCTTCTTCAACTCAAGATCCTTTAACAGCTCCTGAGCGGCATGCAGCGTCCCTTCTTAAGGACCTGAATCTGATAGCCTGGATTGTTGTCCCCTGTTTGAGTCCATGTGCTCCTTGGAGTCATCCCTAGCTCTCTCAGGTGTGTCTCTCTCCTTTGTATTATTCAGGGAGGAATGTTCTTTGATATGATAGCCTTTTAGAACAAATTCATTGCTATCATAGCTGACTTAGAATGCAGGATCCATAAGCATATTCTACGCCTCCTCCTCCAGAGTCTGTATCTGGCTCCCCATTGACACCTTCATGATGTCATGTGTGGGTTGGGGAGCCTCTTGATTGGTGGAAGGGTCGTTATCAATGTGTATTTAAAAACTTGTATTGTATTGTTGCTTCACTCTCTGTTTGCCTGAGGAAGGGGCCGCATGGTCCCAAAACGTTGCTAGAGGTGTTTTCTCTTGGGTCAATAAACTTATTGACTTGAATACTTGGAGTGCCGGTGACTTTATTTTTTGTTACTAGACTCCCCTTGTTTTCTCTGGCAGACCCTGCTAATGGAACCTGTTAGCTGTCATGTTGATTTTTCAGGTTCTTCAATACTGGGCTAAGCACATGGTTGATGAACTGGAAACTATCCATAGTGATCAGTCAGTCATGAAACCTTTTGAGCTGATACGCACAGCATTACACTATTGCATTGACGGGTTAGTTGTTCATCTAATTTCCAAAATGAGCCTCATATCTGTTAATATGGAAAGAACTCTTTGGCCTAAATGTTGGTCTGCAGAACAACAATGCAAAAAAAAAAATGCTTGCTGCACATGCCCTTTGATGTGTAAGGTCTCTTTGGAGCCACCCTGCACAACTCTATTAAATATGTCACTGGTAGGAAAAAAGCCTCAGCAAAATAAACTAGAGCCTCAATCTGGAAAAATTCCTCCTGCCTCTGAACCCAAAAACAGTTTCTTTTGTTACTCACAGACCTCCAAGTCCAGAACCCAGTTAAATTGCATTCTGCAAGGTCTACCATGGAACTTGGAAAACATAACTTACTTGTTGCGAGACACAACATTTTTTATCTCAGAATATACTCTGCGGGATGAACCCTGACCTGAAACTGCTTATCTACAAAACTGAAGCATTATGGGAGTGGGAGGAGTTATACCTGGCCAGCCAGGGTTTTTTTTTTGTTTTGCCAGTATCCAATTCTTTTTGAAGCAGCATAACCCAATTGTCTTGAATTGTTTTTTAATTTTCGGTAATTTTTCCTTAATATAGTAAAAAATAAAAACCCCAGTGGTGATTAAATACCACCAAAAGAAAGCTCTATGTGTCCCCACAAAATGGTATAAAAATCATTTCAGTACAGCGTTGCATGGCGGAATAAATGTCAGTCAAAGTACTGCAGCGCTGAATACTTAAAAATGGCCTGGACAGGAAGGGGGGTTAACACCACGGAATTCAAGTGGTTAAAGCGGAAGGAAAGCTTGAACATAAAAAAAAGTTTACAGGTAGGTTTTCACGATAGAAGAGACTCTGTATGTCTCTTCTGTCATAAAATGCTGCCTCCTTGCCTGTTAGCATTTGTGTGCACTAAGCCGTCTTGCTGCCTGTTAGCATTTGTGTGCACTAAGCCATCTTGCTGCCTGTTAGCATTTGTGTGCACTAAGCCATGCATGCACAGCTCAGTGCACAAGCTTGGCAAGGACCTGTGCCAAAATGAAGTAACTCCCATAACTATGCCCGGTAGTTACATCATCCTGGCACGGTCAATCAGGAGGTCGAATACAGCGAACCCAGAAGGAGACCAAAGAAGATGACAGCTCTGACAATGGAGTAGAGTGCTGACATTGTAGCACTGGAGGGGATTGCATGAAAACTTAGAGGGTTATTCACAAAAGGGTGAAGAGTTTGGAGAAGGCAGGAGAAGTGAACAATCTAGGACAACATAGCTGAACTGGAAAGTAAGCTGCATTGGATAATTTTTCTAAATCAACTACGTTGTCTTGGGTGAACTCAGGCAAACACCAAGCCTAGGCTCATCACTACTGACTACTTATTCAGTACAGCTTCCAAATTTCCAGTCTCAAGCCACCACTATACATCTCAATTTATAGTACTCCACTCCTTGCAGTAGTGCACACAGAAGTTCAATTTCCACCAGAGTCTATCTAAACACTGTTATCTAGCTATCCATGGATAGTTCCTGATGAATTTTTAATGATCTGATGCTAGCAAGCTAATTTTTTGTTTGTGTGTTGTTAAATGGCTTCATATTGTATACATCTTCTCTCTACAAACCCATCTTCTGTAGTTTCCACTAGGTGTCACTACAGTCTTGTAACTAAATTGAAGTACCCTGGTGTCTTTTGCAAGTCTTGATATAGACTTGTACAAAAGAAACTTCGTTTTTTTACAAGTGGCCTTTAATCTGTTTACATTTCTTGGTTTCCATAATGTATTCAGACAACTTGTGACCCCCTTTCCCAACCAAATAGAGAGATCCTTGCCCACGCTGCTTCCACCATCATCTTCTATGCCTCTGTTAAACTCTGGCACACCTTCTGCATGATGTGGAAAGAGATCAGGAAGACTTGATCTGACCTGAGCTCCAGCGCATGGCTTGGTAATTTGGTTAACTATACCAGCTTGACCAGCTCAGCTTTGGTCTTGATGAAGAGCTGCTATAGTTTCCCATTTTACTCCCAATTTACCGTCAGCATGAGGTGTGCCATCAGGTCTTGGCTCAACGGCACAATGCCTAACCAGCAGGTCCACAGGTAAATGTTTTACATTAACCATGTACAATAAGTGTCACAGACACTGTGTACATTAAAGGAGAACTATGGGGTTAGGGCTTTTCCCCATAGTTCTAAGGGTAACGGGAGGACACAAACTAGCGTCCTCCCGTCACCCTAAGCTCCCGAGCTACAGCACGCGGTATACAGAGACGCCGCAGGTGAAACGGATCCCGACAATTATGTCTGGATCCGCCCAGCTGCATGAGTGAATCTGGCTCTGCCTATCTAGAGGCAGAGCCAGCTGTACCCTCCCCCGTGCGCTGGAGGATCGGAGCGGGGAGGGAGGGAATCCAGTCCCTCCCCTGTCACGGCTCTCTGCCATGACAGGATCGAGAAGTGAGCGAGCGCCGGTATGTGTTCGCTCACCTCCCGATCTACTGAGCTGACCTGTCACAGTCTCACAGTCTGCCCCCCCCGAGATATGCATTTGGGAGATTTCTTTAAAAAAACGAGTCTCCCGCCCAAACAGGAAGAGTGCACAATGCATACAATGTAAGTTCTATAGGCAGACCGGCCCTTAGTTTACTCGGCAAAGCAAAAATGTTTTGCTTAATTCTAGCATGGTGTGTGTGTGTGTGTGTCGGTTTGTTACCTACCCTCCCTGTCCACTTTCTCCTTTCTGCATAAATGTGCCTCCTTGCACCAGAGGGGCAAATTATTGTGTCAACCCGATCTTCGTTCCCTTCTCTAAGGCATAGCAGCCCTCACAAAATAGCTACTGCAAAATAGCTACTGCTAGCTTTTATTTTGCCATTGTAAATGTGACTTTAGAAGCTATCAGCAGTGCTAGGACAAGGTCTACTAGCACCCAAAAGGCCAAGGTGCCCTCCCCCACCCCTTCCCAGTTAGCTGCGGGAATACTTTCTCAGGATGGGTTGCAGGTCCTTCCCTTTTTGCACCCCCCTTTCCTGGTAAAGTGCCCAAGGGGTGCTTCTTCAGCCTACCCCTTGGCCCAGCCCCCGCCATAAGTTTTCAATATGTACTGCATTTTGCAAGTTGTGCTTAGTGCTTTGCCCTGCAGGAAATGGGGGAAGATATGAATTGTATGCATACCTCCCAGCAATCCTGGATTTTGCAGGAGTGTCCCGGGATTTCAACACAATCCCGGTGATCTAGTGATCCAGGCAGTGTTCCTGAGCTGAGTGTTGGAGCTCTTCTTTCAGTTTCTGCTCTATGCAGACTGTGTGGCAGAGTGATCTCTTACCCAACAGAATCTGTATAGTCTCGACAGCAGGAGAAGCACTTACTTACTCCTGTCCCCTGCACTCTGTGCAATAGATATTCCTGACCCTTACACTCTGTGTGTTACACTCCTGACTCATGCTCTCTGTATAATGCACACTCCTGACCTAAGTTTCCAACAAAGACTTCACTCCACGGATTTCACCGCCCTCCAACATAAACCACCTGTCCCTACTGTGTTTCATTCATTGTACATTATGCATGCCTGGCCCCTGCACTCTGTGTATTACGCACGTATGACACCTGCACTCTGAGTTTTACATAGGTCTGACCCCTGCACTCTTTATGCTATTTTGTACATTACTTGCTTTTGAACAAAGTGTTTAGTGTTGTAATAGTTGCTGGTTGCAAGTTCTCACCAACTATTTGAATAAAGTTCTTTTTTAAGGTAGGCTCAGACAAAGTGGTAGCTCTCTGTCTATATTCTGTGCAGAAAAGCATCTATAATTATTTTTTTCATAGTTTCATTTTTAAAATTGATTGTGCTGATGCCTATACGTGTTTGTGAGACTCTTGCTTGTGGCACAGTAATTAAACCATATTTTGTGGGTACAAAGACTGTGGCATATGTGTGCCATGTATACAGTAAGTAGGTTTAGTTTTATTTAACCATGTCTCTTTAAGCCTTTCCTAGTGCAATTTGGCCACACCCAAGGATCAGTGCAGCGCACTTTGTGCATCGGCTACTTCCCCTCCTTTAAGTACCTGAGGGTGCCCCAAGCCTCTCACAATCCTAGCAACACCCCTGGGCCTGCTGCAGAAATTTCCCTTTACTTTTTGTCTTGGAGACACACCGGAAAGCCAGATGAATTTTCTCCAAAGAGATGAGAATTCCCATCTCAGTTGTTACCAAAACATTTGTCACCATTGGAAGATTTTCCCTGACCACTTGTTCTCACAACAACTCTAAAATGTCCCTTCCCCACTCCATCCAAAACTTAAAAAGGTTTTGCCTTCACTTTATCATAGACCTCAGATTGGTATCCTGGCACTACAGAAGCTTCTGGGAAAGTGTGGTAGGTGTTTACAAAGTGGAGAGGATGAGGATATAGAGCAGATGCCCCAGTAAAAATTAAAAGCACTTGTTTGAAACACGCCTACCGTACAAGTTTTAATGCATGTATAAGAGGTGGGCATTTATTGAGCAAGTGATAGCTAAGGCCAGATAAAGCTATAAGTATAATATAGAGTACAAAGTTTCACAGTGTCATTTAGGGTTGGGACATGAGGGTGCCACCGTTTCTATGGAAAAAAATACAGATATCTGTATATAATAGGCAAAAATATGATATCTTCTTGCCTATTAATAAAATTGGCAACATAATCCCTTTTTGTTTGCCAGGTGCCAACCCTTCTGGTAGATGGAGGATGAATGTTTGCAATATTTGTGTGCTTAAATAATGCAACTGTTACACACATCAGAATGCCATCACATGATTCCACAGCCCTGACTTCCTTTTGCTAAATTAGACCATATCTATGTCCTGACCAGGAGGGTGGAGGTAGTTTCCACTCATGGTGAAAGGTCCTAATTAGGCTACTGCTGGCGAAATGTTTGACCCTCCTACGTCAGGTCAGAATAAATATATTCTGTGTAATGATGTAGGTATCAGATCAGGCTAAACTGGATCCATATCCGTACATCTCTGTTTTATGAGCTCATGCTAATTAGTACCCAAAAGAGGTGAGCAGGCCGGAGGAGGGTTGTCATGGAGACCGCCACAAGACTGACCACATCCACAGGATGCCATCCCACAGTCAGAGCAAAATAAATTAACTCTTCTAGTTATTAGCCCAAGTAGAAATACAACTTCAAAAGCTCCTCTGCTGAACCGAATGAGTAGATCAATATTCTTTCCATATAAATGGAAGCCTGTCTAGTAGGGAAGTAGTTAATGCTTACTCGGCAACAAGGAAAATCATGATACAGGGTTTTGTGTAACTATCAGGAAGAGATGATGCATTGTTCTTTAGAAGGAAAATAAATCACTGCACTGCATGTTGCTAACAGGGAAGGGTCAATTCTACACATTCACAGTATATATTTATATGCATTGTTCTGGGCAGCAGAGGGAGCTTCCGTAGCATTTCCTTATTTCCAAAATACTGGCGCCTAAGGGCACATCCTCTGATGTAATTTCCTTTTGCTTGTTCCTTCTGCCACCTGTCTGCCCTGAAGAGATGTCTGGGTTCTTTCTTCGAAAACACTGGCTTGTCCAGATATGGAAGACAAATGACCACTGAAGGGACTTTTATATTCAAATAACACATAGGCCCATATTTAAAAAGGCACAGCATTAAAAATGGTCACCAGCAGTGATTACTAATCATTTTTCTTATTCTGGCTACTCTAATCTGATGTAAATCGGGATCTTATTGGTTGCCATGTGTTACTGCACCCAATTGCCCATTTGAACTGCCTAGTTAAATAAACAAGCAGGGCCAGCATTCTAGGGCACCAGTAAACATTTATACTGCCCATACACTTGTTTCACTGCAGATTTTATTACAACTACTGTTTACATAGTAAAAATCTTGTCAGAACATTTGATAATGCCATCAGAGACTTGTAGAAAGTTGTTAAAAATGTTGTTATATTTTAACATTCAATTTTGGAAATTTGAGTTTCCCAAATAAAAAACAATTTAACATTCACTGTCAGAATTTTCTTCTTCGTTCTTCTTCCTTCGTTGGAGAAAAAATTCCCATCCTGCTTCTTTGATTCTTTTAGTCGCTACGGTAGAAAATGATTGTCAATTTGACCCCATGATCTATTAGACTATCGAATTAACATTCTGAAAATACATTTTTGGGAACAAAATTCTACTGCTTTAAGCTGGCCATACCAGTGGCGTCACAAGGGGGGTGCGGCCCGCACCAGGTGACTCCATCAGAAGGGGTGTCACCCCCTCTTAAAAGTCGGGCACTCGGTCATGGCCCGAGAGCCCAACAGCGGCACGATAGAGAGGGAAAGACCCAGCAGCATACCTGATCCCCCTGGGTCAATATCCCCTCCTCTCTTTGCTGCCATCCAATCTCTGTCCAATCTCTGCTAAATTGGTGGAAGTTGTGGGTGGATCTGTTGGCACAATGGAGCAGCAGCTGCTGAATACAATAGCCGGTTGTCTGGATACCTTCATCTATGTTGTTTAGTGTGAATGGATAGATGATCTAATCTTGTATGGCCAGAATTAGCTTGCCAGGTACTGTATTTTGGCAGTCTATCTGGTATAAATAGGCTTGTTTCTACTATTATTAATCAGAAAGTGATCATAAGACGGGCAATTTTTCTCAGAAAAGATAGCAACTCTCATTTGTAATCAAATAAAATAATGATCTGAATTTGGCTTTTTCATGGCACTTACTATTCATGGTAAGGGACATAAACGTATTAATTCCAAAAAGTTTGGTATCATATAGTTCAGCGGTGCAATTTATTTTTGCAATTCCTAGACGTTATATAGTACACTTTTTTCGCTTTAAAAATTTGGCTCAGACATCAAAACTGTGCAAATGTTTATAATTGGCATTTGCTCATCCCTGCTGTTGAAATATCCAATTGCACAATACTGTACGTTTCAATTTGCTAAAATGTTGTGTTGGGACGGATCAAACAAACATGACCTCATGGCAATATACTTGTAAAAAATAACAGTGAAGATGAGCTGGGTGAGTCACAGTAATCAGCTGATCAGCTGACTTCCTGCCTCCAAAAATACAATAAATGACATGTGTAGAAATAGGTTCTCCTCTCCATATTCTTAAAGGATAGAAGTTTTGTGTGTGATTCCTATGATCTGCTGTTATAAGCCTTCCATGCAAGCATTTCATCTGGCTCTTAATTATCTGCTAATCTGGTAATTTGGCTTCCACAGGCTATACAGTGTTGGACCCATTTACAGCAGACCATAGACATTGAGGTATGCGGAATACCAGAGCTAGAGATGGTTAATGAACCAGAGCTACAGATGAATAAACCTTAACGCCAACCACTGCAGTCTTTATTTCTGTCTGAGACTCCATGGGGGATATGTTTCCTCACTTCCAGCCCCTGTAAAACCAATACAAGAAATGGGAAAGGGTGGGTGCTGTTGTCACCAGGACAGGTGCCTACATTTTTACTGGTGTTGGACATATATGTCATGATACTGTTGTAGCGCCCCCCTTATGTCAATCAGTGATACCTAATGCAGGATAACACTACCGTTGGCTCCAAACGGTGATCTACATTAAAATAACTAACGGGTCTCCCTGCATTTCCTCTGTAAGAAACCTCTATAATGGATCCACAGCACACCTTGATTCTTGGGTTGGTTGCTATGGGTTACCGCAATTCAGTAATCTTCTTGTCTAGGAATAATCAGCACTTACCGCCCTCTATGGTAATCGATTAAAGGGATGTCCAGACTGTAGATATGATGCTGAAAGTTTATTATAGAACTTCAGGGAGAGAGGTAGAGGTTTAGGATCATCCAGGCAGATGTAGACCCGATTAAATGGCAGAGTGTGGTTACTGCCTCCATGCACAGCAGGTATAACACCTGACACAGCAATACCTGAGGTAGAGGTCACGAGTTATATTTATCCTTATCATCATTAGTAACCACTGGGCCTCCAGACACAGGCTCCAGGGTCATCACTCGGCTAGTTCCCAGGCTTTAGGCCTAGCCATCTCAGGCAGTCCATAGCAGCCTCCCCACAGGCCGGGCCCGGGGGAGAAAGAGAGAGCTCACATGGTCCACCCCAAGTATTTATCTCCTCCCCCAGCATGCAACACTGGCCATTAGCCTCACAGTGGCTGGCTGGAGAGGGATATCCACTCATAGCATTCTGTTATTGGTTGCTCTGCTCTGTGAACCAGGGTTCACCCAGCAGCAGATTGATGCAAACGATGAAAGATTGATTTGGGGTAACCAAAGGAACATAGACCACCATTCAGCATCAGACTGCATACAATCTGACAATACTAAATTTAATAGCACTGTTTCCTACAGTGGGCTACACCGTATTCTATATACTGCACAATGTTGTTAAAGTACAATCTTTAATCTATGTTTCTTACTGAAGTATTGTTTTCATAATGTCTTATTTGTAGCCCATTTTGTTTTCTGTACGGCACGCTAATACTTGTAATCTTGGTTGTCTGTCAATCCCACAGGTTCACTATATTAAATTATTTTTGGAATAACTTCTGATTCCCTGTGGTGAGCATATA
This sequence comes from Nanorana parkeri, assembly GCF_000935625.1. Taxonomy (NCBI): domain Eukaryota; kingdom Metazoa; phylum Chordata; class Amphibia; order Anura; family Dicroglossidae; genus Nanorana; species Nanorana parkeri. The sequence goes on from NW_017306493.1 coordinate 992,640, forward strand.
TGTCGTTCGGAAGATGGGGTGACAGATGGGAGACAGGGGGTGGCTCTGCTGGGGGTATCTTTGTCTGGTTTTGTTTCCTGGATGTGGTTTTGTATGCCTCACACAGAGATGGCGATGAAACATCCTAAAAAATCCATAAAGAAGAGGAAATGGGGAAGGAAGAACATGTGTCACGAGAATGATACAGTTATTTTTAGAATCAGCAAAATGTCTTTCTATCTCACAGTAAATCTTGTTTACCTTGCGTGACTTAGGGGTTTGTTACAGTTTGTTACAGTATATCAGCTAGAAAGCGGAATAAAAAGTTATCTTATAAACAGTACATACCATTCTTTTAGAACTTGCCACAAAGAAAAGAGCACTTGTATATGCATGTGTTTACTAATGATCATATAAAGTAACATGTTTTCTTTGAATGTTCCAATGTCCACATTCGTGATACAATGTAAATATAAATTGCTCATCCAGCCTCTCTTAACCAGGGTGCCGTGGCACACCAGGGTGCCTTCTGACTTCCTCAGAGGTACCTTGAAATGTTGTGATGGTAGGGCTATGATTTGAAGGGGAAACTCTGATGTGAAAGGGGAGTTCTGAATAAAAGGATGTGA
>NW_017306493.1:993257-1010806 GCF_000935625.1 Nanorana parkeri
GGGGGGGGGGCATGTGATTCCAAGGGGACTCTGATGTGAAGGAGGGAACTCTGATGTAAAAGGAGGGGGCTTCTAATGTAAAGGGAGGCAATTGATGTAAAGGAGGAATGTCAAAGGGGGGATTCTAATGTGAAAGGGGGGCTTTGATGTGAAGGGGTCTCCTCATTTGAAGGTAGGACCGATATGAAGGGAGGAGCTGCACTTTTTGTATGGGGTCCTCTCTTAAGATCCACTACATTTTAGACCGGGGTGTCTTGAGATTTTGCATACTTTTAAAGGGTGCTGTGCTGTGAAAAAGGTTGAGAAATGCTGACCTAATCTGATTGTACAATCTTTACTAGATCTACAAACAACAATCTTCTTTCACTCATTCACATTGGCAGTATGATAAAGCGCTGTGTTTTCCCGCGTGGCAAGTGTCCGCTGAGTGGAAGTGGTGAGCTGCGGATCCTTGAATTCTTACAATGCATGACACTGTTTACTTTTTTCTTTACCTTTATTTGTTGTTTACACACTGTACACTCCAATTCAGGTCCCCACTCAGCAGCACGGTGTACTGAGCTGCGATGCGGTGACTTGTGGTGGGGTCCAGTGCATTTTTTTACTTTTGTTGTAGTGTGAACAATTGTTTTCTATGTGCCCTAGCAGTGACTGGCGTTCCTTAGTTGCTGAAAAATGCCAGTCACCGCTATAGTCTGAATGAGCCCTAAATCTCTCTCCACAGGAGACTAGCAGTCATAGGCAGATATCCAACTAGCATGCTGTAGGCACAGGAAGTGCGTTACTAGTTTGCACAAATAATTTAAAACAAAAGGTACATCTCTCTGGTTTTTGCTTAGGCATAATTAATAGGACAGCAAATATACACTATTTGGGTTCAGGTTAACTTTACTGATACATTAAAAAGCACAGCGATGTTGTGTGTAGTACAATACCTCATATCAAACCAATCAAAAATCATCTTCTACCTTAGACTGCAATATGACGGTTCCCCTGTTGCACATTCAAGTCAATGTACTGCATTGCACACACCCAGAAATGGAGGATAACATGAATCTGACAGCACTTGCTCTCACATTTATTTCCACGGACATTACATTATACTGCAGTCTGGTTTCTTTCCCTGCACCATTTTCCAATGCTAACTAACGTATCTCTACAGAACAACCCCTGTAATCTGTATGTTACTCAAGTTTTCACCCTCTCTAATTATAACGTCTCTCCCTTAAATACTTGTCTTATGTTTCTCTACTTCAAAGCTTCAGAGACTCCTTAACCTCACTGCCCTGGACTCTCCCATAGTTTTCATTACCAAATGATTCCCTCCCATATGGAAGCCTGTGCTGCATCGTCTCTATACAGTATTAACATTCCCATTAGCTATTAGCAGTGTGTTCATAGGTATGTCTGTGGCCTTTCATTGACCACTCAGACTTTGATCATTATACAAGGTCATTTCAGGTTAGTGTACCATAATTAATTTTTCTGTTTCAGTTGGATTTGATTCACCACAGAATGAATAGACGACAGCCACTATCACATCTAAAGTACCTTTAACCCATGTGGGGAACGTTTCTGCCACTGAACTTCCAGGTTCAATGTGGCATCTGACTGCCCTACAACATCCTAGTGATAGGCTTTTGACTGTGAATGCTCAGTTGCACATACTGGCAATGTCTGCCAATAGGGCACAATGAAACCTATGTGCAAGCCTTGCTGACTCCCATTAAACCTTGTGTAAACACATTCAGCTCAACCAGGACACAGGACCAAAGAATCCATTACAGGAATCCCTTGGGTATCTAATGCAGCCATAAAACTTTTGTTTTTAAAATATTCAAAATTTGACACATTATTCTAAAATCTTCAAATATGCCCAATGCCTAAAAGCTGCTAGTCTGCTAGCACAGTGGCTTGTTGGGTAGGACATCTGTCCTACAGCACTGGGGTCCCCAGTTTGATTCTCAACCAGGACACTAATTGCATGGAGTTTTCACAGGGGTGTAACTAGAAATCACAGGGCCCCATAGCAACATTTTGTATGAGCCCCCCACCCAAAAAAATGCCACTGAACAGCACATTGCTACAGTCATGTGGCACAGTGCTTACGCTACAGCATATATTATTATATATGATTACATGCAGTTAGAAAACAATCACTATCCCTGGATGCATCCAGAGATAGTGATTGATTCCTAACCACATGTAATCATATCACATACCATTACATGCGGTGTGCAGGCATTTACATGCAATGGCTGTCACCTGGTCATTAACTTGAACGGGGACAGCTGCCGCTTGTAAATGCCAGATTAGGGATGTATTTCTCTATGTGTCAGATTAGGGATGTATTAGGGATGTATTTCTCTATGTGCCAGATTAGGGATGTATTTATCTATGTGTGTGTGTTTGTGTGAATACACAAACACACACACATAGAGAAATACATCCCCCCTCCCAAACACACAGAATAATACACCCTCCCCTTGTTCCCCCCCCATCCCCCGCAGGTAAAACAAAAAAAACCCCATCACCTGCACATTCCCTGGTAATCCAGTGGTTGATTAGTAAGGTCTGGTGCAGACCTTGCTAATCGCTCTTTTCAGCCAGAGTTCGGAGCTGTCAGAGCTCCGACCAATATTCTGTGTTGTTCACAGAATATTGTTATTATTCTGTGGACAACTTATTGCACCAACACTTGAGGAAAGGTTATTGGGAGCAATCAAAGCTCTTGCCTAATGGCCCATAGTTCTCCAAAGCAGAGGTATGCGCAGAGATACATACATTTATACCTATGGTTCTAAAATACTAGTGTATATATGCCAGTGTAGGAGAAAAGAAGAGACCTCCAAATGGTTAGAATGTGTCTTACAAGCCAACCATTCACTAAGGCCTGGTTCACACCTGTACGTTTTGTAGCGCGTTCAAAGCTCTACGAACGCTCTACAAAACGCTCAAACATGAAAATCCCATTGTTTTCTATGGGTATAGTTCACACCTTGCCGTATTTCAGCCCGTCTGAACGTGCTACAAAACGTTTCGTGATGCGCGTTTTAACCGCGATTCGCGGTAAAAAACGCGCGACAAACGCGCATTTCCGAGGGCTACTTGGCTGTATCCCAATGGAAACGCGCGACAAAAACGCCCCAAAGAAGCTCCTGTACTTCTTTGGGCGTAGGGCGTTTGTAGCGCGCTCATACGGCCTGTAAGGTGGAACCATACCCATAGGAAATAATGGGATTTCGGTGTTTGAGCGCTTTGCAGAGCGTTCGAATGCGCTACAAAACGCCCAGGTGTGAACCAGGCCTTAAGTCTATGTGTACCTTTAGGTCAGGGCATATCGTGATTGCACGTCAAACATACACAAACAATTCGCCGTGCATTCACAATATGTGCACAAATACGGAACGCTTTTGCATTGCCATTGTGGCACCTCAAACACGGTTTATCCCTGTGCATTAACGCGCATGAGAATCTGCACAAACACGCAGGAAAAAAACGTGGAAAGCACATGTGTTTCCGCAACGCACTTCCCCGGTACGCCCCAGTGTGAATGGAGCCTTAGTTTCTGTTTCAAGCTGGCTGTACACTTATAGATTTCTTTCTTCTAGTCTGTGGGCTGAACTAGGTAAAATCCTCTTTCCATTGTAGACATTGTGGATGGACCAATCCGCCCTGCCAGGCTACTGTATTCTGACAGTCCATGCCCACCCCTGTCAGAATACCCAACAGTGACTGCAGATGATTGGCTGCATCCTCTGGTCAGCTGACAATTTTCCATGCGTCTCTTTCGACAAAAGTCAAGCCAGAAGGGCCACACTGCAGAAATGTTGGCTAGTCAAGCAGTGTATAGCCAGCTGTACTTCTTTTCTTTATCATTAAAGATGATTGAATCACCACCAGAGCAGACCCTATTATTCACCTAATGGTCCTAAGACTCTTATCAGCCTATCCTGTCAACAGGAGGCCCAAGCTCATTCCCAGTCCTCTAAATGACCAATAAAAATCCTGTCTTTGAAAGATGCTGGTGGTTATGAAGCGTGAATCTCAGGTCTCTGTGACCCCACTGACCTAGTAAGTGAAGTAGTAGCTTTTTATTTGTCCTAGAAAAGAAGTAACAAGAATAAGGGATAGGGGATTCAGATAAGGGCGTGCCTGATGCCACTTAATAGTCTATACATTATGTATACTGTATATCAGATGATTACATTTGCTGACCGTATCTTAGTTAGCTTTTCTACATGTACACCATCCCCCCACTCTATTCTATTGGTGTAACATATTTCTAAGGTTAAAACTAGGGATGTCCCGATAACACTTTTTCAAGACCGAGTACAAGTACGCCCCCTCATGTACTTGCCGATACCAATTACCCATACTTTTTCTTAAAGGGACAGGTGACGTTTAAAAAAACCAATACAGACTAAAGATTTTCGGACAATTTTTTATGATTATGAAGAACTTTAATTTAAGACTGTTTTAGAACAATAAACCATTTTTATTTGCTTTCACACAGCTGTAGTGAAACTACAAATCCGATCATGGATCTGCCTCTGGGATCATTTAACCTATTCATGTTTTCAACTGCGATCGTGTGGGACCGCCCAGGCGGTATTGTGGCGGGAAACCGTGCAATCTGATTGGCGCGAATGGAGTGCCATTAGCAAATAATGGCACTGCCGATGCGATCGGCAGTGTGTGGGTGTGGGATTCCATGACCGCCCAGCCATCCGCTTGGTTTCGTGCACAATGACCGGGCGGTCATGGATCGCACACCACCGCCGATCGCGCTGGCAGAAAATGTCACCGCTCCACGCCCCCTGCTCGCACCGCTCCACGCCCCCTGCTCGCACCGCTCCACGCCCCCCGCTTTTGCTGCTTGCCCGACGTCCAGGACTACATGTCCCGGGCGTCGGGCAATACGAATTCAACACCAATGCGGAAGCATCGGCGTTATGTATCGGGGCATTTTCACAGGTACTTGTGAAAATGCCCTGTATCGGTCCCGATACCGATGCTAGCACCAGTATCGGGACAACGCTCCACACCCCCTGCTCTCAGCGCTTCAAGCCCCCCGCTCTGTCACCACTCCACTCCCCCTTCTCTGTCACCGCTCGACGCCCCCTGCTCTCAGCGCTCCATGCCCCCCGCTCTGTCACCGCTCCATGCCCCCCGCTCTGTCACCGCTCCACGCCCCCTGCTCGCACCGCTCCACGCCCCCTACTCGCACCGCTCCACGCCCCCCGCTTTTGCTGCTTGCCCGACGTCCAGGACTACATGTCCCGGGCGTCGGGCAATACGAATTCAACACCAATGCGGAAGCATCGGCGTTATGTATCGGGGCATTTTCACAGGTACTTGTGAAAATGCCCTGTATCGGTCCCGATACCGATGCTAGCACCAGTATCGGGACATCCCTCGTTAAAACCACTGTGCTGAATGGCTTAGCAGCTTCTTGGGGACAATAAAGGCAAGGTTTCCAAATCTTAGTTCCCATTTGCATCCACTTGCTGTGGCCATTACGCTATTCTATTGGTGTGACATATTTCTATGCTTAAAACCACGGGCCTGAGCTGATTAGAAGTTTCTTGGGGACATTAAAAGACATTTACTAATGAACTCCTTTGACTCAAAACTAGCGCCTAGCGGGCCACTGCTTGTTATTTGCTGACAGTGCAGAGCCTGCAGCCGGGAAAGATCCTGAAAATATTGTTAGGATCCACTCTGCTGCCTTATTGACAGCTGGCTCTGTCTCTCTAGAGCCAGAGCCAGCTGTGACTGCCCTCTCCCCTGTCTGTCCCTCCAATGAGCACTGGAGGAATATAGAGAGCAGTGCGGGGAGCAGTGAGCTGAGCGATTAGCTGTTTGTGATCATTCAACCCTTGATCTATAGAGCCAGCATGTGACGCTTTCCCAATACTCAGAGCCAGCATGTGACACCTGCAATGTCACATGCCGGCTCTAAGTATTGGGAAGAGTATATTTTATTTTCTCTGTATGGTTTCCACACGCATCCATTTGTTGTGGCCATTACAAAGGGGCCTCAACATAGGATTCTCTATTTATTTTGCTTTTTTGCTTGCAGCAGGAGGAGTAATGCCCATAGCAATTGTTAATAGGTTTTATGGTTCCCCCCAGTCTCTTCAACAATGTACCCCAATAGAACTGCATACCTTAGCTGTGAAGAAATGCCATCATCTCAGTGTGGCTAGCTCAGAGACAACATAGCCTATTTTCCATCACATGTGCGGGGATGGCAATGGAGAAGTGTCACAGAGAAAAATCCCCTTCCCTGACTGACATTTTGCTCTATGGATATTCTTTATCTTTATTCTGATACATGTGTCAAGCTTTATGATCACAATGAAGCTTAAAGAGCCTATGTGCAGGCCACTCAGTGAAAGGCTGACATTTCAAACCAATTAGGTAATGCAGTCTGATTGATGTCATGGTGTCAAAGACCTAGAGGAGGAGCATTGGTGGGATTTTTAATTGAGGTGCACTTATCCTTTAAGTGGATTTAGCCTTTAACATACTTCATTATGACTACCAATGGCGAATGATTCAGGTAAAATGCAATGTAGCTCTACAGTGCTTTCTCTTGGGAACCACATGCAAGGATAGTTTTGATTCTGCCTAAGATAACAGAGGCTTCTGTTTTTGTTTAGACACCAAACAAACAAAGATTTGCATAATCAAAAACAACAGTCTGTGTTCATGCATTGAAATAAATGTGTTGTCACCACGTCTCATTACTGCATATACTCCTGTTTATGAGGGTTATTCACTAAGGAGCCGAAGGATATAACCGTAGCTTCGGTTGATCCTTTGGCTCACTTCAGCCACCGGAGTCCTTCGGTTCAGCCGCACCAAAGGGCTGCTGTACGGTCTATTCACAATAGCCGAAAGCAGTCGTACAGCTCAGCCGAGCTGAACACATATGCTGAAATCAGCCGTACAGGGCTGAAGTGAATAGCCGAATGGCTTCGTCTAGGCTATGCACTCGGCTGGCTTCGGCAGCTTAGTGAATAACCCCCTAGATCTTCTTATGCTAAATGAACTTTTCTGCATTTATCAGTCTTCTTGATGACAATTTCCATTTCCTCCCTACATCAGCTGCTATGACTCTCCCTATGTTGAGTTCACAGCCGTCTTTTTTTTACTGCATCCATGGTTCTCCCCTTTCTATATATCCCGACTCCTCACCCCCCTTGTTTCCATCTTTTTCCCCATCATCCTCTTTGTTTTGTGATGTTGGAGTCACGAGTTTGGATGGTTCTGTTTCCATTTTCTGTGGAATGTTGGCAGCTTTTCTGATCACAGGACCCAGACCCCTGGCCAGGAAGAGAAGAAGAGAGGAGGGGAGGATTGCAAGCCGGGGAGGAAGACTGATGGGAGAAAGAAAGGCAGAAAGACATCAATGAGCAAATGCCGCAAGAAATGTATTTGTAGAGCAGAGAAAACAATAACACAGCTGAACAAATGTTTTATGTCTAAGAGCACATGGGAGACTTCGTAGATACATTACACTGGGGTTTTAATTGAATTCTCCTCTTTTGTTGTGTGCTTTAACTGTTTCAGTGCTACAGGACACATGACATATTTAATTATTTTTTTCTTTTTTCTTCCAGTCTTTATTTACTTAGTTATTACAAGTAACAGAAAAAAGAAAATCAACGAGGAAATGGACAGCACTTAGATACTGAACAGAGACATCACTGGTTTAAGGCTTACTCCGCATTCACACCTGCGTATTCCCTGAACACGCGTCATGTTCGCTCGTGCTTGAGCATGCTTATGTGCTTTCATGTGCCACGTTTGCCTAGTGTCCCCTTGAGTTAAATGGGGTCTGCACGTGTGACAAACGCGGCAAGAAAGCTCATGTAGCAGATCTTGAGACCCTCGTTTCACAACTTTATGTGCTCAATTGTGGAGCAAAACACAAGTCTTTCTGGCTGTATTTGGGGTGCCATTAGTAATTAATGGCAACACAAGCAGGTTGCACGTTTTGCCGCATTTCTGTGAACGTGAGCCAAACACGCACAAAAACTTACGCTTTAGTGCATGGTCATGGAACGCACAGGTGTGACTGTGGGTATTAAACTCTCAAACATTTTATTAGTAATGAATCCCGATCAAACAAATATAAATTGTCCAGCAAAGTATTTCTTTACATTTTTGTCTAAGCACTTACAGTCATCATGTTTCCAAACAGGTCCAATTCTCTCAGCTCTGATACCCTTTAACTTCCTGTCCAGTACAAGGTCACAAAGAACAGAGCAGTCTCCATCAGCTGTCCATCTACTTGCTTAGAAAATGGAGGAAGGAGAAGGGGAGAGGAGAGTGACTTGCTTTGCTGTGTCTGTGTGTTTATGGAGATGCACACAACTTACTAGTGCACACAAAGGTGGCATAGGACTCTGCAAGGGAAAGGAGCCAGGAGATATCAGTGCCAGTGCTCAGAGGAACAGCTGATTCTTCAGGAAACTAAAATTTATAAAGATAAAGGAGCAGCCTCCATTGTAAGTGATTTCATCAGCATTTGAAATAGCTTAAAAACCTTTTGGCTTTAATATCACTTTTAGCAACATTAATTCTTCAAGGAATATCAAATGACTGTACAATCAAAGTATATGTTATAACTCTGTATAGCAAGACTTTATGGAGTTGATTAAGAGACTAGAGATTGAGAAAAAATATTTATTATGCAAAAGGAATACAGCCCCTTCCCCGGGTGACTTCCCTATATCAAGGTTAGCATAGGCAGAAGGTGAAGGTAACACAGGAAAACGAGGGCTAACCAATAGTTACTATTCATTTTTGACATAAAGTGCTCCCAAAGGTTTTTTTTATTATATATATATGTATATATAATATATATGCCCATTGCTTCTGAGGGGATACGGTTCCAACCTTGTTTTCATAGTATAATTAAAGGGAAAATGTGGAAAAACTGCATGTTTGCATTCTTTCTTTGCAAAAAGCTTCCTTTGTTTGTTCTGAAACCCCCACTGTTTACAGCATGCCATAATTTGTAACTGATTTGGATGTATAAGCCATTCTATGGTCATTATAATATAAGCCTGCATGAGGAAACATATATGACATTTTGCAGCTAGTTTAGGAGGCCCTTATGAACAACAGAGTTAAAGGACACATGGTTAATCCTGATCATTTAAAAAATATCTATACTCAAAAACTAAAAATAAATAGGTATTTCTATACTGAATTTCCATAAGTTCTATCCCACTCCTGATAACCATGGGACATGTAGTCTTAGGCAATTGAGATTGCATCATATCAAGCAGCAGGGAAAGCCCACTGGCAATCCAGGACATTGTTGAAAGCGATGGGCAGACAAAAGGCATCACTTACATAAAAGGGATTTTTTATTCTAGTAAGCTTTAATTGCATTATCAGAAACAACTCTAGTATGTATTCCTATCACAATGCTGATGTTATAACAGGATAGTGTATGCTGCGACTTTAGACAAAATGCGCAATATTTTGCACAGCAAAATAATTTTTATTTTATGGTGCAGTGATTGGGTATATCAGATCCACGATCTGCTCTACCCTAGGATTTGATCTTGGAAGGTTGGTTAGCACTGTATTTTTTGCAGTCGCTGTATGAGGGTAGTTACAAACAACAGCAGCAGAGATCCAAGAAAATGGTGTTCCTGTTGTCAGTTTCCCAAAATATAGAATTTTGCTTTAGTTAAATCTTTTGTCATAAACCTGAAATATACATAGATGATGACGACTAGATGTAGTGGCTCCTTTCTTGGCCTGCTATTAGGTGCACATTTCGATTTTATGTTTATGTACAATGCACATAGACAGTCTTTGCATAAGGGGTCTGTCATAATTCCCACTTCATCTGACACATACATTCATTATTCAGTGCATATTGGAAGATCCCACATTACTGCTTGTAGGATAGTACTACATGGCGATACCTTTCCCTATTATTTCTTGCTGTTTCAGAAGAAAAAAGGGGACAGAAATGTTTTAAATCTTTTGAGGAGCTGATTCTTGTATCCCAATGTAAATTTTCTGACCCATATATGATTCAGCAAGATACAGTCATATATATTCACATACAGGTAGCCCTCGGTTTGCGCCGGTTCCGTTTGCGCCGTTTCAAAATAGTGCCTTTTTTGGACGGTCACATGACCACCATTGAAACAACGGCAGAGTTGGCGCCGTCTAACATATCCTTCCTCTGCAGACCTCAGCCGTGGAAGGATACTTAGCGGACCTCTCTACAACTGCACAAGGCTAAAATACTGGCAGTACTGTAGTCTCTGGGGGCTGGATTGGGGCACAGGTGGAGGATCGCGGCTCAGGAAGGGGCTCTGCGCAGTCAAAAAAATTATTGGCACCTACAGAGGCACACAGAGGGACACTTAGAGGTATGGTGGTGCACAATTGGAGATATGCTGAGGGCACAGGGATACACATGGAGATACTCACAGGCACATAGAGACATGCTGGAGGCACAGTGAGAACAGAAGAGCATAGGGGTACACTTGGCGATAGGGAGGAGCACAGGGGTACACTTGGAGATATGGAGGAGCACAGGGGTACACTTGGAGATACGGAGGCAAACATAAGTTCATTTGGAGGTATGGAGGCACATAGAGGCATGCTAGGGGCACAGGGGTATCCTTGCAGCATTCATAACATTAATTACAAGGCTTTAAATATACTGTATTATGTAATTTTGGATAGAGGCCTAAAACCTAATTTCCTCACTTTCCATTGACTTACATTATATACAGGGTTTCAATTTACATCTATTTGCAACTATTCCTTCTGGAACCTAACCCCAGCTTAAATAGAGGGCTACCTGTATTTTATATACAGTAAAATGGGGAATAGACCAATACATCTGCTGTGACAGTGTCCCTTCTGAATCCATAAAAACTAGCACTTTGTATAAATACCACCAAATTTAAATACATACAAAAATGTTTAAATTATTTATTAAGACATTGAAGAAGTATACGTATTAAAAACACTTGAAAAGGATGTAGACAGGTGTGGGTCATTATGTACCTGGTAAATAACTATTAAAGGATCCAATATTCACAATACTGTCCTCCTTATGCTTATTTAAATATATAACCTCAATTTATAAACCTGCATTTGATATACTGTATATGCAAAGACATCTAAAGGAAGGCGTTTTTGAGTATGTTTCCAAATATAATTGTCAATATCTGTGACTTTGCTGCAATAAAATGTGCAACAAATCCTAAACATTCCAAAATATGCCAGACTTCTTTAGTGGACATGTACTTTTGGAGCAGCGACTGTTTCCCCATCTACATAGAATTTAAATATTTTTCGAAATGCCTTCAACCATGTGCCACTAGAACTGTAATTGCTTCACATTAAAACAATCACTCAGAGGAAAAATGTCAGATTTTCCAACTTGTTAAAAAATAACAGTCCTACACTGCCAAAGGATTCTGGGGGTCTTGCCATTCCTCATGCAAAGATTTATTTGGTAGTGGCTCAAGTGCAACACATAGCTGGCTGGAGCACCATTGATTGGGAGGATCCCAACCAGGGAATTTTATTGTCATTATCATCCATATATCCAGTTCTCTCCCAAATAGGGACAGGCTCCTTAGCTAATTATTCACACTGCCCTACTCCTTTTCTGTCACATAGGATCCGGTGGTAGATGAAGCTCAACAAGCACTATGAGGGGTATCATCAGTGTACCCTGATTAGGAATAATGTAAATTATGAAGAGCTGAATAAATTATATGGTTTGATTTTTGGCAGGTATACAGTATATCAATAAATTATATACTAATAATGTACTTAAAACTTTCCAGACGATCAGGCAGAGTTCCAGCTCCCAAAAATTATTTCAATATTTACAGCTAAGACACGTTTCGGCCTCGCAAAGGAGGTTCCCGGCAGATGAGTTTGATCAAGGCTCCCTTGATCTCATTTCTGGCACAGACCATTTTGAAAATGGGGCTTATTGCGCAATCATATTCTTTCCTTCATCAGGACGTAGTTACCAAAACACCCTTACCATGCTTACCATGTAGAAAAGAGTGGGAAGGGGATTTGGGCCCTCTCTCAGTGGAGAGTTAGGAAAGGGTATTGGAGGATGGCACACCCATGGTGTCTCCCAACCTTATCCAGAGACCCAACTTTTTATCTTGCATAGGGAGTACTGCTCTGCAGACAATCACATATATTGCCACTGTGTTTCTTGAGGAAGGGACCCTGCATGGGCCTGAAATGTTGGTTATATTTCGCTTGTAACACAATAGAAATACAACCACAATTATCTTTCATCTTGAGTTGAGTGCTCTTGACTTTTCTTCATTCTCTCGTGGCCTTGCATGTTGCCATCCATTGCTGTCACTGCAAGCACAGCCAGGTTACGTTGGTTACAAGGTTGTATGAGGTGTAGTCCAAAACTTATTATCAATTTAAAGTGGACCTTTACCCATATCTTTAAAATAACAGCAAAGCCACCTTTACAAATGTTTAGTAATAACAATCTACACATACTTCTAGATCATTGTTGGCTTTGTATTCTTTGCATACATTATTTCTCTTTTCTTCCCCAGTCTTCTGACAGTGGCCATTAGACATGTGCACTGCCAAAAAATTTGTTTTGTTTCGTTTCGTTTTAAATTCGGATTTGTGTTATTTCGTTTTTCGGGATGTTTACTAAAGGAAGTTTACTAGCTCTCCTTTTACTTCATGGATTTCTGGCACATGTGACTAGACCTGTGACTAGGACATGTGACCATGCACATCATCTCAGCGGAGGAAAATGCCTTTCCCTGACGATCTCATGAGATTACAGATGAGAATTCCCATCAATGCTCTGCTGATGACAAGGCAATCCCAGTGTGCATTGTGTTGGCAAACTGAAATTATTTTGTCCTTTCAAAGCAGGAAGTGAATGTTCTGCAAGTGTAAGTATTTCATAATCACAGCATTTTACACCTGACATGTCTGTTATTATTAATCATCATACATAGAGGAATGCATGGGTAGAATTAGATTTTTGAGTGTAAAGGTTCGCTTTAAAAGGACTTAGGCCATAATAACCCCCTGTCAGATTTGTTGCACATTTTAATGTCAGCTATTGTATGTTGACAGCCGGGGCCCTGTCAAATGCCTAAACAGTCAAATGGCTGTCAGGATGCCTAAACAGTGACTGCAGCTGATTGATGTTGATCTAAACCAGACAGGAGAAAAGATAGGAGTACTTCCAGGTGCAATAGTAGACCTTGCAAGAAGTCAATTTTCTCACTTTCAAAAGCGTAGGGATAATGGACTCCAACAGGCCTCTGCCTCTCAGGAACTGGGCTTCAACTTTCAGGCTCCTAAAGCTAGTGACCGAGAACCCGGGTGGTAATCCAGTCCTTGAAACTGGAGATTCAGATGATCCAAGAGGGCCCACAGAGAGTCTGTCAGGAGTCTGATGAGTACCACCTCCTCCTGAGCAACCTCAATTCTGCAGCACAGTTGAGGAAGGGGTTTTCCAGGGATCCACTGCGAAGGCTAGAGGATCGCTGGATCTGGAGATGAAGCTGTCCAGTTTGTTGTTGAACCCGGAAGCCAAGAGGTTCACATTTGGCATAGGTCATAAAATACCTCAGGTGAAGCAACCAATCTCTGGGGTTCAAACAATGATGACTGAAGTCCACCTGTCAATTCTCCACCACCTGGCAGCAACACCTTGGACTGGGCCGTATCCTAGACAGGTCCAGATACTCGAAGTGATTAGACAGTTCCAGTGCGGATTTCTGCAGACTTCCGGACATAGGCTTTCCAGAGTGAGGCCTTAAAAATTAATGAACCTTAACTATTAACAAAAATGTATCTTATTTGTGTATCACTCAGCTGTAGATCCTCAAATCATCTCTGAATTGGTGCTGACACTGCCCTTCCTTCTGGAGGGTGGCTACTTATGTTCCTCATGGTCCCTGTGTGTGTTGTAAAGTAGCCACCACTCCAGGCTTGCTCCAATGACAGATTGTAACTTCAATAAAAATGAGCTAACTAAGAGGGTTATTCACTAAGGAGCTGAAGGATATAGCCGTAGCTTCGGCTCACTTTGGCCGCCAGAGCCCTTCGGTTCGGCTGAATATTTACAATCGCCTGTACAGCAGACAAAGGCAGCCGAACAGCTCAGCCAAGCACAACACATATGCTTTGGCTCGGCTGAGCTAAAGTCACAGCCGAAGCAGGGAGAACGGTCTGCTCAGCTGCATTTGGCTATTGACTCACTGCCGTTTGGCCCCTATGAGAATAGGGGCGAACGGCAGCGAGTGAATTGCCGGAGGTTCGGCTGAGTCGAATGTGTTCTTCACTTCGGCTCAGCCGAACATGCTCAGCATGTTCGGCTGAACCGAAGGGGACCGAAGCCAGCTGATGTACAGCTGATTTCAGCCATACAGGGCTAAAGTGAATATCCGAACAGCGTTCAGGTCACTTCACATTGGCTTGGCTACTCGGCTGCCTTTGGCAGCTTTGTGAATAACCCCCTAAGTGTTAGATTATAGTCCATCATGGGAGCAAGCTTGGAGTGGTGGCTACTTTACAACACACACAGGGACCATGGGAAACAAAAGTAGGCACCCTCCAGAAGGAAGGCCAAGTGATGCTAAATAAGACACATTTTTGTAATTAGTTGAGGTACTTAATTTTTTTAAGCTCTAACTCCTGAGTTTATTGTCACTTTAACTTGGACCTGGCATAAGGGGATTAACTAGAAGGATGCCCCAAATGTTACCTTTTATGATTTGTCCCAGACTGTAAAATAAGGCAATAGAAACAGTCTTTTTGTTATAATCCAAAAATGTGTTAACATCAGCACAGCATAATTTGAATAGGGGTTTTGCATTAGACTCTACTTAATGTTGTTGCTGATCACCTTTTTTTCAAGTACTGAATATTTCACAGTTGGAATTATATTTTCTGAATGATGACTCTTGGAATGCAACATATCTCCATAAATACAAAAATATATCTGATGCATTACTACTTAATATAGTGTTTTCGTTCTGACTGTGTATTCCCTTCAAACTTCAAGAGCTTCAATAATAATTCCCATGATTTGTGGAGCATTTCATTGGTAGATGCACAAATCACGTCAATTTAAGTCTTGTGAAAACATTCTGAATTTGTGTATTTTTAGGGAGAGGCCACTGTTATCCCATTGAGTTGACAATCTGGCAAGCAAAAAAAACACATTCAATCTAATTCACATGTTCCCAAGCTCATAAAAATGTAAAAAGTATATTGTTTATTAATCAAACTGTCCCATATAGGTGTGCATGTAAGTCTGAAAATGCAAAGCCAAGATAGACTGGACATAATCCCCATTCAGTATGTTGCAATCTTTAAACCTAAGGTTTACATTTCATGAGTGATTTTGAGGAAGCAATTTGTAGCAGATGTAGAAGCTCTTTGTGAGTTTGTTGCTAGGAATAAGTGAATTGCAAACAATGGAAGATCTTCGTCACAACGACTTTTAGCTCAGTCACTAGGAGATTTATGTTTTGAAAAGTTTAAAACTAGCTACAAGATTGGCACTTTTAACTATGTTTTGAAAATAAACATTTGCTACATGTCAGTAGAATCACAGAGCACCACTGATTAGCTAAAGAGACAGCAGCGCAATAGTGGCCAACCTTGAAACATGCTTTTTCAATATAAAAGAATACTAAAATGCATTTATCTTCTCTAATCACATGTGTATGTAAATTCCAACTTGAGCTATTGAGCTCTGTAAGCAAGCTCTTTACAACAAAGGAGACAAAGGACAATGTAAAATAGAACAGAAAGTACCACATTCTGACTGCACTGAAAAATACAAAGTATTCTTATACAATATCTCATATTTAAGAAAAAAAATATTTAAAGCCCAATTGAACTTTCAGTTTAAATTTGCTAAATAGATGTCAGGTTCATCCAAACAAAAGATGTTCATAGTCTTACCATTTGTTTGCTTTCCGAAGCAGCCACAGTCTAAGTAGAGAAGCCTGTCCCCTGTCAGCATGTTGTAGAGAAGGGCCCTCTGTGTGGAAGCAGTGGTCTATCTGCAGAGGTCTGATACTTCTTTGCTAAGTCAAACCTATAACTGTACAATCCGCAAACCTCATGCTGCCTGTATTGGGGAATTTTAGCTTTGACTCAAAAGGGCACGTCAGACCACTGCAGGGAGACCATTTCCATGCAGAGAGCAAGGGTACTTCTTGTACAGCAGGAGAACGTGTGTACTCAGACTATGTATGTATATATATATATATATAACTCCAAAATAGGTATAGAGGCACTCACAGGTCTTGCAGCAGAGATATTTCAAGGCATCAGCATTTTATTGTCAATGTTTCAACTGAGATCAGTTCATCTTTATCAAGACTTGCCATCTTTATCAAGACTTGATAAAGATGGACTGAGTTCTGTGGATTTTTGTGGATGAACACCTGTCATTTACTTTAAATGTAAGCTGAAGTATATATGACACACACACACATACTATATATAATATATATTTACAGGTGTAGGACCTGCCATCTGTGCTGCCACATGTCCTCTTCCACAGCAATTACACACTTTCTTATTAAGAGTCAAAACACTGACATTGTAAACCTTTACTCATGATAAAGAGCCTGTGTATGTGCTGCTTGCTTTGTGTATAGTAATGAAGTCATAGTATGCATGCTTAACCCCGCATTCCTCATACGTTCTTCTAAGGGCCTATTCACACGTGCAGATTAGTAATGCAGCTTCCATGAATCATGAATGTACAGAAACTGCATTACATTTAAGAGCCTTCTAAGATGGGCGACCAGCATGTTGCATCCTCCACATGAAATTATTTCTAACTTGTTTCACCCAAAACAATATTCTGCTTCAGTCTTTAGCAAAACTGCTGCAAATTGTGTGGGTTTACAGCTTGTTTATTGTCGCAGCCTCCCCACTAAGCTGGTAATTGCTGGTTTCATATAGGGGTGTCAGTTGGGAAATACCGTGCAACTACCACGAAAAGGGGCTTTTGACCAAAGATACGGCATTTTGAAATCTGAAGAAAAAAATTCTACTGTGTGCTTTTCAGCTCAGTGTGTTATTGCACACCAGAAGTACAGCTAAATCAGTGCTGCAACTTAAATTGATTTTCCATATAGCATAAGGAAAGAATTCCTGGAAAGATTGCTTTCTCCACAACAGTAAGCTCAATTCTTTAGATCTCAAAGGAGGCTGACACCACTTCTAGACAAAATACCAGATATTCATCTTTTTTTGTTCCCTTCACTACCTTCAGAACAGTTATTCAGGTCATATTATTATTATACTGGATTTATATAGAGCCAACAGTTTGCGCAGCGCTTATGTCATACCCCGTGACTACACAAAATTAACTTTTGCAAAGCTTTGAAGCCAAACAAAATACAATACAAGTGCTATATTACGGTACCATGAACAGATCTTTTTTTTCATGTTTCCCTGAATAGGCTTGCCTACACAAAAATGTGCACTAGATAGCTTGGGGG
>NW_017306493.1:1011340-1012329 GCF_000935625.1 Nanorana parkeri
ACACACACACACACACACACACACACACACACACACATACTATATATAATATATATTTACAGGTGTAGGACCTGCCATCTGTGCTGCCACATGTCCTCTTCCACAGCAATTACACACTTTCTTATTAAGAGTCAAAACACTGACATTGTAAACCTTTACTCATGATAAAGAGCCTGTGTATGTGCTGCTTGCTTTGTGTATAGTAATGAAGTCATAGTATGCATGCTTAACCCCGCATTCCTCATACGTTCTTCTAAGGGCCTATTCACACGTGCAGATTAGTAATGCAGCTTCCATGAATCATGAATGTACAGAAACTGCATTACATTTAAGAGCCTTCTAAGATGGGCGACCAGCATGTTGCATCCTCCACATGAAATTATTTCTAACTTGTTTCACCCAAAACAATATTCTGCTTCAGTCTTTAGCAAAACTGCTGCAAATTGTGTGGGTTTACAGCTTGTTTATTGTCGCAGCCTCCCCACTAAGCTGGTAATTGCTGGTTTCATATAGGGGTGTCAGTTGGGAAATACCGTGCAACTACCACGAAAAGGGGCTTTTGACCAAAGATACGGCATTTTGAAATCTGAAGAAAAAAATTCTACTGTGTGCTTTTCAGCTCAGTGTGTTATTGCACACCAGAAGTACAGCTAAATCAGTGCTGCAACTTAAATTGATTTTCCATATAGCATAAGGAAAGAATTCCTGGAAAGATTGCTTTCTCCACAACAGTAAGCTCAATTCTTTAGATCTCAAAGGAGGCTGACACCACTTCTAGACAAAATACCAGATATTCATCTTTTTTTGTACCCTTCACTACCTTCAGAACAGTTATTCAGGTCATATTATTATTATACTGGATTTATATAGAGCCAACAGTTTGCGCAGCGCTTATGTCATACCCCGTGACTACACAAAATTAACTTTTGCAAAGCTTTGAAGCCAAACAAACTACAATACAAGTGCTATATTACGGTACCATGAACAGA